>NC_141045.1:22880000-23120000 GCF_052040795.2 Danio rerio
CAGACAGGTAGATAACAGACAGACAGCAAATTTAGATGACCAGACAGAGAGACAGACAGAACAGAGACAGACTGAAGTGATTTCAGTAAATGACAGAGTCGTGAATAGAGGTGTCAGTCAGAGTGCAGTGCTGAAGGATACACTGAGCGTCCGCCTGGTGGATGGTCTGGTCAGGCTGGTTTGCGTGCTGCATTGCGATGGCATGTGGAAACTCACTGAGCATCCTCTGCTGAAAGGCCTCCAGACGCTCGTAATCATTCCCTCGACAGACAAACTCTTTATTCTGTCCACAAACACACACAGCAGGAATCAGGACACAACACACATACATAGCTTGAGGAATCATCTCCTCTCATTTTCTCTTCATTCTTTGCATTTGTTAAACGCAACTGTTCTTTGAAAAGACAATGATAGAAAAAAACTCTGAAGAGGTTAGTGAGATCTGGAGGGAGAGTGCCCTCTGGTGGACATAACGACAAATTACTGGATAAAAATGGTGCATTTGACACTGTTCAGCCTTTCCTTGTTATCAAAATTCAAAAAAATATCTACAGTTATAAGTGCTTTATGAATGTAAAGTAGACATTTTTTTGAGTAAGTTTTATTGTACAATGTGACCACAGATAAAAAAAATTGTTATATTGTAATATTGCTTAAAAATTATATTAAATATATATTATGTTTTATATATATATATATATATATATATATATATATATATATATATATATATATATATATATATATATATATATATATATATATATATATTTCCAGATTTCCACGGACACCCTGTATTTGATTCAATATGAACATGTTTATTTATTTAGTTCTTTATTCTGTATATTTATGCATTTACTTATCGCCTCAACATTTGTATAATATAATATGATATAATATGATATAATTTAATATAATACATTACAATATATTATAATATAATATAATATTGAGTAATGAACATTAATGCATATTAATATAAATCTGCTAGCAATTTTCAAATAAATGTCATATATTGTGACACTATTTTGGTATAAACTCTGACTTATTATGGCTTGAAATTGCATAATCATTACAACAATATCTATAAAATAACCTTTTATAGAGCAACACAGTGGTGCAGTAGGTAGTGCTGTTGCCTCACAGCAAGAAGGTCGCTGGCTCTGTGTTGAGTTTGCATGTTCTCCCTGCTTTCGTGTGGGTTTCCTCAGGGTGCTCCGGTTTACCTCACAAGTCCATGCGACATGCGGTACAGGTGAATGAGAGTGTATGTGTGTTTCCCAGAGATGGGTTTAAGCTGGGAGAGCATACACTGCGTAAAACATATGCTGGATAAGTTGGCGGTTCATTCCGCTGTGGAGACCCCGGATTAATAAAGGGACTGAGCCAAAAAGAAAATGAATAAATGAATGAATGAATAACCTTTTATATATATTTTATATTATATTATATTGAGGGCTAAATTACTTAATAGAAAATGAATGTTGAAATACATCTATATATATATATAAATCATTATATGTTGATAAACAATAAAACATTAATTAAATGTAATTATTTATTCATTAATTTCTGTAATTTTCTAATAATGTACATATTATTTCCTTATTAATGCATTTATTTATTGCGTCCACATATCATTTTCAGGTTATGGTTGTTGCCCCATCCCTCAACAATAGTAGGCGACCCCTTTAAAACGTAATTTTATTGGTCTTTGCAGTTTTGTCTATCTCTCTCTCTTTTAAGTTAACAAATTAACTCATGAGAACCTAATAATATGATAATATATTGCACTATCATAAAACATTGTGACCATAATTTTCGTATTTTCAGATTTTTTATGACTCATTTAAAATGTAATATTAGTAAAGCGTAGTACCCTTAAAAAGAAGGGGAATTTCTTGCCGTAGAAGCCGACTCTGAAGAACTCTGGCTCCAGACGCTGCTGGTTCATTATTTTGTCGTAAAAAGAGGCTTCCATCATCTATCAAGAACACAAATAAAGCAGACCATTGAGCACAACACAACACAAACAGCTGCTAATATGACGAATTACTGCCCCAATCTCAGACGCAATGGACTGTGTAAATGAACAAACAACGACAAGTTTAACAGTTAAAGCCAAACGCCTCATTAGGAGAACAATTGGCCAAAAGTAGAATGAACACAATAACAACTGCATCTCGTTCACATTTACACACACTGCCAACAAGAAAGCAGATGTTTGAACAGGCAATGAATTAGCATAAATAAAAGAATTTAAAATAGTAATAAAAGATATCAATACAAATAAAAAGACATACATTAAAAAGCAGAATAAGCATATGCTAAAATTAGCCAAGAAAACTAGAGCTAAATGATTATAAAATAAAAGTAAATAAATAAGGAAAAATACAATAATGCAATAAACAATAAACAAACACATAAATACAACAGTATAAAACATATGCATTAAAGTAAACAAATAATAGATAACAAGTATATTTTGAAACATTACACCATTATTATTATAATATAAAGACAAAAGCGAAAAGTACATAAAATAAATAAATTACATAAATAAATATTTCATCAATGAATTCATTAATGAACTCTATCAACATAAATTTATACAACAGTTCTGTCTGGTTCTTGAATCTAGTTCGCTGATAGCCGTGCGATATTCTGCAATAACAGCAACCGTACCGCCTCTTCACCCTTTACCCTTGTGTATTACTTCGCCCACATACAGCAACAAGCAGAGGACACTCTATGTCAAATATTGCTGCTGTTAGGCAACATAATGTACTTTTGAGGCTTTTTTAGACAAGAATGCAGTTGTTTAGATTGCAACTATGCAGTTTATTTATAAGGATAGTGCCTATTTTAAAATATTCATCGTTTCTGAGAATCGGATTCAGTGTCTGTGCAGACAAAGAAAGGGACAATGACGTTACGCCACAAGATGGTGACAGAGACAGTATAATATAAGTCCTTAGGCAAGAAAAACAACATTTTCTCAGCGTAAGTTTCAAACTACAGCAGAACAAATCATTATAAATCAGTTAATTAGGCTCTCTATTTTGTATTTTTTTGTGCTGTATTTATGCCACAGAAACTGGTAGTGTTTGTGTTGGCTTTTTTGGGGTTAATTTTTGTGAAATCTGTATTACAGAGAAATAGAAATCTCTGTAGTTGAATGGCATTTCATGCCGTTCAGCTGAATAATCTTAAAATGTTTTGTTATCACTTTAGACATTAAGCTAGAAAATCATTCAAATAGTTCTAAAGTAACGTTGAAATGACAGTGGTGTAGCGGACGGGCCCCCCCACTTTTCGATTACACAAGCACTCAACCCCCCCGGTTTTTTTTATATACACAATTACACAATTATGCTGTCAAACTGTGGTATAAACCAAATATGACACTAGTAGCTGTGTGATGTGGCTGTATATCATTACTAAGGATACTAAGACAACACACGACTCCCACCTGTGCCAATATAAAGCCACATCGCCCTGCTACTTGTGTGATATTGCTCAGAAATCAATCAATAATACAGCAATCCAATAAAAAAACATTTAATAAATAAAATGTAAATAATTTTACACAAATATTATACAATTTATAAAAACATATTATACAAAATAATAAAGTTTTAAATTAGGCATTTTTTTTAAATAAATTAGGCATGTTCATATAAACAAAACAGAATCCATTTAGTTTGTTTAAACTACAGCAGGTGTCAAATTAATCATAAATAAATAAAACCAAAAACAAATAAATCACTATGAAAAAATAATAATAATTAACAATAAATAAAACACTAATAAATAGCCCAATACATAAAAAATAAATAAATAAAAGAATAAACTGCTCAGTCTGTAAACTCACCCTCATTTTGCTGAGGTTTCTGTAGTCATAATATGCTTCGTACTGATTTGCCAGCTCCCGACACAGAATAATGCAGTTCTCCCAACACTGGAAATAAAAACAGATCAATTATTAATCTGAAATAACTGTAATAAAATTAATTTCCATTTCCATCAAAATCTTTACATTTACATTTCGATCAATATGGCTGAGTAACCGCAGCTTAAACCCACTAGATGGCAGTATGTGAAAACAAAAGGCAAACTCTCATTAAGATGATTTTTAGCGGTGAATTTGACTTTCTTTGACTGATTTCCTGCTGGATGTTTCCATGAGAGTTGGACTCACTTTGCCTCTGTCGAAGTTGTGTATGATGGTGAGATGAAGACACTCTTTCCTCTGCCATTCGCTCTGCATAGGGTACGAGAGGAACTCCCGCAGTGGCCGCTCCGTCCACTCCAACAGCTCATCATACAGCAGTAGAGTGTATGACGCCTCTGAAACACACACACATGCACACAGAAAAAAAAAAAATATATATATAATAATAATAATTAATTAAAAATGCTTATTAAGTTTTTTAATATTTTTGGAAAAAGTGTTATTCCAAAAAACGAAAAAATTATATTCTTTGTTTAAAAAAAAATATAGTAATAGTAAGAAATAAAACACAAAAAAACATATATGCAAATAATAAAACATCAAAGAAAACATTACCATTCAGAAAATAACATAATAAATAATATTATTTAATAAAAAGAAACCTAAAATATACTAAAAAGAAAATTAAAATGTAATATTTTATAAATAATACAATTTTACCAAATATGGTATATAACCATGATCATCAGTAAAACATTACAATAATAGTATATTTTTTAAATTAGAACATTTTTTTAAAAATTCTAATACGTGAAAAAAAAATGCTTGTCACGTGTTTTGGTCAGAATACAAAATTTACAAAGCAGAAAAATTATTATTGCTAAATATTTGTAGAAAATAATAATAAACATTATTTAATTACAAAATAATTTTATTATTAAATTTCTATTTAAAGATTTTTATTGATTAGTAATTTTCTATTAAAACAATCTCTATTATACAATATATAAAAAATAATATATAAAAAATAATATTTATTTAAACATTAGGGGAAGAAATGACTACATTTGAAAAAAATCAAAGATAGGCTACAAAAAAAAAAAAAACAGTCAAACATATTGCCAAATAATAACTACAATATATACTCAAATTACTTAGCATATACTTTTATATTAACTTAAAGGGTTGGTCCAGAGTGTATTTTTATAGCTTGGTTGTGTTTATTGGGTGCAAAGCAATGTGTGTTCATGCTTCATTTGTAAAAAATCAGGATATTTGTTCATATAGTTTACTTTGATTATATACAGCTACTCAGCTAACATGAAAACGACTGTTATATTTTCTAGTTCCTCTGAAAGGCCCGCCCTCAAGACGCTCTGATTGGTCAGCTAACATTATGTGCTGTGACTCATGGATTGGCTCTATGTCACCAGGAAGCATCACATCCAGTCACGCCTCTACTAGCACGCGCTGTGCCTCTGCTGTATAAATACTGTCAGTCAGCCTAGCCGTGTCAGTGTGAGCCTGAATAAGTCAGAAAATGACAGATGACACAGCTGAACCTCACGCCTGCTCTCTAAAATAAAATCTGTCAAGTGTCTTTCATATTTATTCAGATTATAAGCATATTTAAGTAATATGAAATGTTCACATATCATTTGCTAGTTATTTGAAATGTAGAACGCACAGAAAGTGGTCGCATAGAGACACCCTGCAGCGCTGCTTAAGATTGTGGATGTTTACAGAGGTTTGACTGATAAATATGAATTTGTAAGTAAATAAGTAATGAAGTAATGTGGTAATTGTGGCATAGTTGATCCAAAGTACTTTACAATAAAAGAAAATAAAATAAAAAATAAAAAAACTAATATAATTAGTTATTATTATATAATTAATAATATAAGAAAATATATATGCATATAAATAATACTAAAATACAAATAAGAAATAACATGCATGTGTCACTCAAAGGCAAGAGAGTAAAAATAAGTCTTTAAATTAGATTTAAAAGCATCCAATGAAGGAGAAATCCTGATGTTCAGTGGGTGATTGTTCCAGAGCCTTGGGGCCGCAACACAGAAAGCTCGATCACCTTTTGATTTGCAGCAAGACCGAGGGACAGACAAAAGAAACTGGTTATGGGATCTTTACGTACTACAAGCTGTATAAGGCCTAATAAGTTCACTGACATGGGCAGGGGCAGAATTGTGCAATGCTTTATAAGTGAAAAGAAGGATTTTAAAATCAAGCCAGTGCAATGAGGGGAGGACAGGGGAGATATGATCTCTTTTCTTAGTTCCTGTTATTAATCTGACGACTGCATTCTGGACCAACTGTAACTGAGAGAGTGTTAACTGAGGTAGACCATTGTACAAAGAGTTGCAGCAGTCTAAACGAGAGGAGATAAAAGCATGTATTATAACTTCTACATCTTTTTTAGAAAGAAACGGTTTAACTTTTACTACCAATCTAAGCTAGAAAAAGCTGCTCTTCACAACTGCATTTACATGCTTGTCAAACTGCAAAAGTGGATCAAAGATAACTCAGAGATTCTTCAAACAGCATTTCCCGTTGTTTACATCCTTGTTTACGTCCTTGCTACAACATAACGTTAACGCTAGAAACTGTGCATGTAAATGATCAATTTTAACAAATAAAAACACTTACAGGTTGTGACTCACAATCCACAGCTCCATCTATTATGATTGGAGCTGCTCCTTCTTTGAGGAGTTTTTAGCTGAATCCAGCACTGAACTGGGAGATATTCTGGAAGCTGTCCATTATCAAATGCTAAAGCTATATCTTTCTTATAATTCTCTGGAACATACTTAAAAGGAAACTGTAAGCACTGTACTCTTTCTGTCATGTTCTTTGGAAGCCCAAATACAAAAACAGAAGAAGCTCTGTGGAAATAGCAGTATTTGGGCGGCATTTTAGCTTTCTCTGCTTAAACATCACAGCGCATCTGGCCATGCCCCTTTACTGCACATGATGAATGCACGTAACCTGAAGCGTTTGTGATCTCATTAACCCGCATGTATTTTTTTGTAGTCCCCAAACTTCGCTCGCTGTAGGCTTTGCTAAGCTAACTCTGTGAAAGCCATTGTCTCCCTTTGCAATGAACTTTGAGCATATTACATTCAGAGATGTTGTTTATGTTCACACAGCTACATTACACATCAACTAAAGTTAAAAATGATTTTATAGTGGACCACCCCTTTAAACAAAAAATATTGTACAGATTAAAAAATAATAATAATAATAATGGTCAAATGAATCATCATCGTTTATTTTTTTTAAATATCCAGCTAAGGCTTAAATCCTAATGTGCACCATGTTTAAGACTATTGATTCATCTACAAAAGAGTCGACTCAGAGTGATGTAAATGAATCATGGGGGTAACGAGTCTTTAGCTGTGTCAGGGTGACGTCGATACGAAACTGAAGCCCCGCCTATTTGTTGATTGCACAGACCCAGGAAACTTGAAATCCACCCACTGTAACAGACCCCGGTTAAATGATATCGCGAAGGCGCTGTGCTCTGAAGTGTGAGGAAAAGTTAGTGTTATTTTTTTCTACCCAAACATGAGGCTGTGAAGAGTCAGTGGTTAAAGTTCAGCAATATAGCCCCAGCCTTGTGCTGTGTCCCCATCATTTTTCTGACGAGTGCTTCAGCAATCTACATGCTTACAGCAGGGGATTTGTCTGCCATTTGTAAAAGGATGGATCAGAAAAGACTATTGATGTATGGGACTTTGTCAGAGCTTCCTTTTATTGTTTCTCTTATTCTTAAAAATAAATAAAATGACTTAATTTAGCTACCAATCAAGCCAATTATGTGGAGTGAATATTACCGGTGTAATTTTGTGCCTTCAGGTGCAGCTCATAGAGCTTGTGAATATAACGGATGTACATTTCTTCTTTATTCAGCTCAGTTTTGTAGAAGTTCTGAAAGAAACAGAACAACATCAGCAGAAAAGTTACATTTGTTCATCAAAAACAACAATAAAAAGCCAGTGTGTGATGTTTACAATGTGGATAAATGGAAATACATGAACAATAGTGCACTTGTTGTCATGATCAGTAATAGAACTAACCAGAAGGTTGACTGTACATCCCATCGTTTTCCCATCAACCTCCCCGATCTTCATGCAGTCCCTGTGAAGAGATGAACAATATAACACACACTGAGGTCCACACGCACAGAGACAAATACACTGTATGTATGTGAGTGTTTGTACGAGTAAGTGTGTGTGTTGTGTGTGCATCTAAGTGTGCGCAGGTCCTTGTTTGTGTAAATGAGTGTCTCTGTTTGTGTATATATGTATGTATGCATGTACAGTATGTATGTGTTTAAAGATGTGTGTATGTTTGTGACTGTGTGAGTTTATGGATGTAAAGGTGTGTATATGTGTGTTCATGACTGAGTATGTTTGTGTGAATGTTTATGCATTTGCGTCCTGTATGTACTGCATGTGTGTGTTTGTGCTTGTATGGGTGTGTGTGTGTGTTTTGTGCCTGTGCGTATTTATGCATGCATACAACAGGTGTGTTTGTGTGTGTGTGTGTGTGTGTTTGTTCTTCTGTGCCTTTGTGTGTGTGTGTATGCTTGTATGTGTGTATATGCATGTATGGGTGTTTGTATGTGTTTAAAGGTGTGTGTGTGTGTGTGTGTGTGTTTGTGCCTGTGTGTTTATGTATGTATAGGTATATGTGTTTGTGTGTGTGTGTACCTGTAATCCAGTAATCTCTCCATTAGCCGTGTGACTGTAGCGATGTGAGAAACTCCACTTTCTCTCCAGGTTTCTCTCTCGATCTTCTTCAGGAGACTAAATCACACACAGAAACACAGACACACACACACACACACACACACACATACACACACTCAGAGATATTTTAACAACTCAACTAGAAAAAAAATAACTATAATAAAACCCAGCAAATCTGTTTTGCTTATTCAAGTTACAGTTAATAAAGATCTTACCTCGGATATGGACCAAACAGCGGAATTCTAATGCAGAAAAAAAAATCAAGACACATTTGAATTTAATATGTTCTTGAAATGTTAGGTTAATTTTAACTATATGTTTATTTCTGATTAAAAGAATCTTGAAAAAAATCCAAAAAATCATTCAAAACCCGAACTTTAAAGAGGTAGCACAACTTATTTTATTACAATTTCTTATTATTTTATATTTTTTACATTTATTTACATTAATCATTTAATCATTGTTATTGCCACACATGTAATGATTTAGTAAAGAGTAAAGACTCACATGTTGTTAAAGAGCTCTCTGTAAGTCTCGTCTCCTTTGCCTTCTGACATCAGACCATCCAGCTTGTCAATTAGTTTGGCCTCCACCTTTACAGACAAAAAAAAAAAAAAACACACACACACATACATGTACAAAATGTTATTTTTCATTCTTACCTTTTAAGCTTCTACAATTAAACGTACATGTAAACATAAAACGTATGAATTTTAAAGCTCCCCTATGATGGGTTTTTGAAAATAACCTTCCATGCAGTGTGTAACACAGCTCTAAGTGAAGTGAAATATCCAGCTAAGGCTTAAATCCTAATGTGCACCATGTTTAAGACTATTAATTCATCTATAAAAGAGTCGACTCAGAGTGATGTAAATGAATCATGGGATTAACGAGCCTTTAGCTGTGTCAGGGTGACGTCGATATGGAACTGAAGCCCCGCCTATTTGTTGATTGCACAGACCCAGGAAACTTGAAATCCCAGGCTGCGCACACACACACTGTAACAGACCCCGGTTGAATGATATCGCGAAGGCACTGTGCTCTGAAGTGTGAGGAAAAGTTAGTGTTATTTTTTTCTACCCAAACATGAGGCTGTGAAGAGTCAGTGGTTAAAGTTCAGCAATATAGCCCCAGCCTTGTGCTGTGTCCCCATCATTTTTCTGACGAGTGCTTCAGCAATCTACATGCTTACAGAAGGGGATTTGTCTGCCACTTGTAAAAGGATGGATCAGAAAAGACTATTGATGTATGGGACTTTGTCAGAGCTTGAAAGAAACTTTACAGTGCACAGTTGCATGGATCAATTTCTTCCTCCATTTCACAAGTGTAAGTAACTTATGTGCGATTAAAATGGTTGCCTCCTTGTGTTCTCTAGCTTGCAAATTATGGGACCTATCATACACCCAGCACAATGCGGCGCGACGCAATTGTTGTTTGTTAGTTTCAGCTCGGTGCAAGAGTTGTTTTGACGTTTTGCGCCACGCTGTTTAAATGGCAAATGCATTTGCGCTCATATGTGCGCCCATAGACGTTCTTATCTAAAAAAGGAGGCGTGTTGAGGCGCATTGCTATTTTGAGAAACTATAATAGACTGTTCAATAGACCAGAACAAAGCAGGTCTATAGTCCAGCGCAGAGAGCGTTAGTTGTGCGCCTCGTTTACACACTGCTTTATACACAAAGGATGAACAGCAATACGCAAATATTTTTACAAATGAAAAAGAATTAAAATATTACAAAAAATATTATTTTATAGTCTACATAAATATAAAAACTATACTTTCATGCCTTCTTCATCTTGGGGTGGCTTTTTCAGTTTATTCATTACAATATGCATTTGTATAAAGCTATTATTATTAGCAGTATTATTTATTATATGCAAATTTATATTTGTTTTTTTTAAACAAGCTTAGATTTGTCCACCTGTCAGGTTTTAGACCATATGGGGCACAGCATGTGTATTAGGATATAACTCAGTTTTTTGACCACACTTCGTTATTATTGTTTATTTATTTGTTTGCTGGAAATTAGAACGGAATTTAAAAAATAGTTTTGAAATAAATTTTTGCGTTCAACAATGAAATGAATTATTCATAGGCTAATGGATGTCTCTGCGTACAACACGTTTTCCTATCCACGAGAGTGAAAGCGAAAGTAAAGAATGAGGAGGTTAATCTCTCATTCTCGCGCTGTAGATGCACTGTTCACCTGTTTCCTCGCTAGTGAAGTGTTCAGTTTTTCCACTTACAAAGTCCACCATGTAAATAGCAAATGCGCTATGGCGCGGCGCAACTGGCTCGTAAAGGGAATGGAAGATGAGACTCTGATTGGTTTATTCTCAAAACACACCTAAAACTCACTAGGGGAATAAGCTCAACCTTGTAAGAGCGTTTTTTTTCCGTTCTTAAAATAGCAAAAGTGGATTCTGACATACCTTTAATGCATTTGCGCCCTGCGCTTTGGAATTTGCACATGGATCATCAAAATAGAGCCCTATGTATTAGTTGCTCCACTTGGCTTGTACTGTATCTGGTTAAATCTTTATATTGTCATATCGCGTCTAAAACCATGTTGAAAATGCGTTGCGTGCTGCATTGTTTACATATTTAAATGCATTTGTGATTTCACAATTCACTACCGTTTGTTGTTGCTGTGGTCACCGTCAGCTGTTCCAACACACGTGCGGTCAAACTTTAAAATTGTTCAGCTTTTGCCGTTGTGTGGATTAATACTGAATGTCTGTCATGGTTAAGAATAGAGCAATATGTTGCTGTTAAACTGCAGTGCTTTAGTACACTCCTGCATTGGGCTCACACATACACTCTGCACTCTGTCTACTTCAACTATGTTGATAAGCCTTGGTAGGCATTTCTCTCTGTCTCACACTGAACACAGTCGACCAAACGCAATACACTGGGTCATCTGGGTAGCATCGCGCTAAGGAGGGGTTTGGGAACAAATAATCTGCTGAATGAATCATATGGGAGTCGCTGGTATAATTAAGTAATTAAGTAAAAAAATAAATGCATATAATAAGACAATGAAAGTGTTTTTTGATCTTGCATGCATATAAGCCTGTTGTTGGAGACCCCCAAATCTAAAATATGACCTTTTATAAAGCAAAATAGGGGATCTGTAAGTCTTAACCTTTATTTTGTTTATTATTTTCATAACTTTTTTGTAGAATAACATGAAATAATAAACAAATGATGTATGAAAATATCCCTCTCTAAAAACCTGTTGACAGACACACCTATAGACTACAAATATGACTGCAAATGATCGTTTCTGGCATATGTACAGAAAAACTAATTTTGTAAGAAGCAGGCTTAAAAAATATGTATTGTAATTCAAATCTACAGACACAAGTTGATAAAGTGTGACAAACAACACTTTAAAGGCATATTTTAAATGTTTCCTACAATTACACCGGAAAAACTGCCTCCAGTGTCTCACCTTTAAAACAAATGACATACCAACTCTAGTTCAACTTTAAATCTACGCGAGTAGCTCAAAACATTGCCCAAATTCTTTCCCAAGTGTCATGATCTTTGGTAAACAAGCTTGATTTTCTGTCATGCACAGCGTACTACAGAACCGCCTGCACATAATTTACTGTGACACGAACATCACGCTGCTCTCACACGTTCAAGCATGTTTGTCAGAATGATTTTAGCACCTGCTTGAAGTTGCCGCTCCGTCGCTGTTCGCAGTCCATCATATCATGGAAAATGGGGATCAGGACATTCCTCAGGTCCATCTGTGGGACCAGAGTCACCTCCATGAAGGGGCCAATCAAGGTGGGAATCAGGTTCAACTTATAGTCACCTGGAAGCAAACATTAGTGCATTAGTGTACCCCTGTGGTAGTCTTTTTTCAATTTCTTTTGGCAATAAAAGAGTACTGTTAAAAGTGCCATAGAGCTCAATGTGTTCATTTGTTCTCTGATATCCACACAGTAGGTGGCTTAGGTAAGTGTAAACAGTCTCCAGATACTGTTTATTATGCTAATTTACAACCACAGGAAATACCCCTAGAATGAAAAGCTCCATTTTGACCATATTTGGAATGGTCATGAATATTAATGAGCTCTACTCCTATATAACACCATAGGCAGGAATTAATGTCAATAGCATTCTACATAAGTTAGTTGCCTCATCATTATAAACCTAAGAAGTACATTTCACAATACACATGTTAAGCTAACAAAAGATACATTTAAACAGACCTCTTTGAGGGCACTGAACAAAATCTATAACCCATCATTCCCTAATTTTGCATTCTGATGACAAACTGTGATGAGATAATACAGTCCATGCCTGGTTTCATTACCTGAGAGCTTTACAATGCTGGTCTCATTTTCAAAATAATAGACCCACATACATAGGAAGTAATACAAGCTTAGATAAATTTAAAAAATAAGGGGAAAATTATGACTGTTGTAATTACACTAGGAAATGCTGTGGCCAATCAAATACGTGTGCATATTAATGATCCCATGAGGATTATCAGAGTCTGTATTTTTTCCGATTGGCCTGTTTTTCACCAGGATTCTGAATGTATGAGATTTACATGAGAAAGAATAAATCATAATGTTGAAGGCTCATTGCATGTCATTTCCATGTACTGAACTCTTATTATTCAGCTATGCCCAGGTATTTCCAGATTTTCATTCTATGGCACTTTTAAAGTATTATACAGTGCATACGGAAAGTATTCATTCGCTTCACTTTTTCCAATTCACTTCATTTATTTTCTCAAAATTCTACACATAATACTCCATAATGACAATGTGAAAAAAAATGTTTGGAATTGTTGCAAATTTATAAAAAAATAATAAAGCTGAAAAATCAAAGGTACATAAGTTTTTCAGCCTTTGCTGTGAAGCTCTAAATTGAGTTCAGGTATATTCTGTTTCCACTGATCATTCTTGAGATGTTTCAGCAGCTTAATTTAAGTTCACCTGTGGTAATTTAGTTGATTGGACATGATTTGAAAAGGCATACACCGGTCTATATAATGTCCCAGGGTTGACAGTGCATGTCAAACCACAAACCAAGCATAAAGACAAAGGAATTGTCTGTAGACCTCTGGGGAAGATAACAGCAAAATCTCTGCTGCTCTGAAACTTTCACTGAGCACAGTGGCCTTAATCATCCATAAGTAGAAGATGTTTGGAACCACCAGGACTCTTCCTAGAGCTGGCCGGCCATCTAAGCTGAGTGATCGGGGAGAAGGGCCTTAGTCAGGGTGGTGATAAGGTGATTAACCCGATGGTCACTCTGTCTGAGCTCCAGCATTCTTCTGTGGAGAGAGGAGAACCTTACAGAAGGACAACCATTTGTGCAGCAATCCACCAATCAGGCTTGTATGGTAAAGTGGCCAGATGGAAGCCACTCCCACCTGGAATTTGCCAAAAGTCATCTGAAGGAGTCTCAGTCCATGAGAAACTAAATTTTTTGAGATTAAAATGGAACTCTTTGGAGTGAATGCCAGGCATTACATTTGGTGAAAACCAGGCACCGCTCATCACCAGGCTAATACCATCCCTACAGTGAAGAATGGTGGTGGCTGCATCAAACTGTGGGGATGTTTTTCAGCAGCAGGAACTGGAAGACTAGTCAGGATAGAGGGAAAGATGAATGCAGCAATGTACAGAGACCTCCTGAATGAAAACCTGCTTCAGAGTGCTCTTGACCTCAGACTGGGGTGACGGTTTATCTTCCACCAGGAAAATGACCCAAAGTACACCGCCAAAATATTAATGGAGTGGCTTCACAACAACTCGGTGAATGTCCTTGAGTGGCCAAGCCAGAGCCCAGACCTAAGTCCTATTGAACATCTCTGGAGAGATCTGAAAATGGCTGTACACCGTTGCTTCTCATCCAACCTGAAAGGGCTTGAGGGGTACTGCAAAGAGGAATGGGCAAAAATTCCCAAAGACAGGTGTGCCAAGCTTGTGGCATCATATTCAAAACGACTTGAGGCTGTAATTGCTGCCAAAGGTGCATCAATAAAGTATTGAGCAAAGGCTGTGAATACTTCTGTACATGTGATTTTTTTTTTAGCCTTTATATTTTTAATAAATTTGCAACAATTAAAAAAAAATCTTTTGTCACATTGTCATTATGGGGCATTGAGTGTAGAATTTTAAGGAAATAAATTAATTTAATCCATTTAGGAACAAGGCTGTAACATAGAAAAGTGGAAAAAGTGAAGCGCTATGAATATTTTCCGGATGCACTGTAAGACATAAACCAAGTATGAGGTGAATTATAGTATTGCAAACCTTAAGCTCTGTCCCTTTGGACAGAAAAGTGAAATCCAGTTCTAAAAATGAAATTATCTGTATTGTGTGTGAATTTAAAGAAGTTTTTGCTGAAAGGGTGATATTTGGTGATTCATTTATTGCAAGTTAATGGTTACCTGCACTTTTAGAGTAAAAAAAACAACAACACACACATAGATATAGGCAAATCATAATGAATAGATATTCCTGATATATGGAGGTCTTATGAAGAGAACATTGTTTACAACATTATTGCCTTTAATCCACAGCCTCAGCAAGCCATGAGGCTAATTTTGTTTTGCCTGTACTGTATACATTTCAGTTTTTTTAACTTTCAAAGTGTTATAGCTGCTGACTTTATGTTCTACTGAAGAAAGAAAAGTCACTTTATCAATTTGTCATCCTAAACACATCAACTTACCCAAATGCTGCCACATGCTGAAAATCTCACAACCAATCATCACTCTCATGTCACCATACCTTAAACAACACAAAAATAATCAATCAACTAAAATCAAATCAACAAAATCTAACTATAAGGAAAATAAATGATCCTAAAATAATGAATTAATCATTTTATACAGGTCTTCCTTTTTATACATTTTACATTTACATTTAGTCATTTAGCAGACGCTTTTATCCAAAGCGACTTACAAATGAGGACAAGGCGCAGAATGCAAAATGCAAAATGCTCACCGTATAAAACCACCAGTTATCCAAATACAATAAATCCTCAAACCTGCTGCTAAATAACTTGTCTCATTACACAAAGTGTTTCGTTTCACTCTATAACTTCCTCAAATCTCAATCTCAGTAGGAGTCTGATGTTATAAAAAGGAAAAAGAAGAAAATGTCTCACTTCTCCAGAACTTTTTTCCTCTTAGATGGTGGAAACATTTCCAGTTGGAGGCAAGGCTGGTTGATGAATATTATGCAGAGATAAAAATAGGACTCCCAAACCTACGGATAAAAAGACAGCTAATTAAAACACTATCATCATCTGCATTGCAGGTACCATCTTCCCATGATGCTCTGAGAGATGAAAAGTAATAAATAAAAAATTATAATAAAAATAATGGTTTCTGATTTCATACAGCACAGTGAAAAGAAACCTTTTTTTTTTTAAACTTTATCTGTCCACAAAAAATTCTTTGAGTTGTATGTTGATAATGTTATATTAAATCATATTTTTTTTATTTTGATGTCAGAAGAGCATGCTTACATTATTTGACCACACTTTGATTTGAAGTAATTGTGATGATCTACTGCAGTGGTTCTCAAACGTGGTCTTTTTTGACCAAGTACCAGAAAAAAATGATCTCTTCAAGTGCAGTACCAGCATATTAATGACCAGTATTGAAATACAGTGCAGTAGGCCTAATTAAGCACCTAATTAAATCTGAGGTAACAAACTAAATCGAACGCCACGCTGCTTTACAAAACAAATAACTTTATATATCGAAAAAACATTATTTTACACTACTACGGGCACACATTTAAACACATTTGTAATAATTACTTTACCAATGATGCAGCATGGGGAAATCCCTCAGTTTGATGTAACTGAAATGCCAACACACCAGGACTGGTTTGCAAAAGGGCTTCTCTACTGAGTATCTGCTCTGCAAGCGCTGCACGCCTCTCCCTCTGGCTCTGCGCCAGGCAGATTGATTTTTAACATCTGATGACGCGATGAACTAAAGTAAACATTCTAAGCACACCGGTGTAATCGTACGCTTCAGGGAACAGCCAATCCTGTCGGATCACATGAGTCTCAGTGTTATCGTACGCGTCAAAGGGTTAAAAGTTTGTTCAAGCATGTTCACCACTAGAAGAAAGCGTACCACAGTTTGAGAACCACTGATCTACTGCATTCACACACAGAGACATAGTGCTTTCCAAAAATCTGAATTTATTAGCATATTGAATGAAAATTTTAGGTGACAGGCTATATTTTGCTGAATTTTGTACAGAATATGCATAAAACAGAATATTCCAAAAAACAAACTAATTTTTTTATGTAAATTTTTTTGAATCTTTATAATTACTGCAATAAAATATTATTACAATATTATTAAATAACATTTTAATATGTAATAAGTAATATATTTTTTTAATAATAACATAAACTAATCTGCGTGTTAACTTTTGAAACATACTGGTTTGATTAAAAATTTCCAAATAAATTTAGCTTAATTTATTTATTTTAGTTAATACAGTAAAACACAGTTTTATAATGCTTTTTTTATTTTAAACAGCACCAACTTATCTCAGAAATCATTGTAGCATGCACATTTGGCATTCTGTTGTGTTACAAGATATATTATTATATCTTATATATATATATATATATATATATATATATATATATATATATATATATATATATATATATATATATATATATATATATATATATACACATATATATATATATATATATATATATATATATATATATATATATATATATATATATATATATATATATATATATATATATATATATATATATATATATAATAAAATAATATAATAAATATTTGATATTTATATTTAGTGTAACTTAAATTATTACATTATTTTAGGTACTGAAATGTGTGTGTGTCTGTGTGTGAAATCTAAAGTATGAACCAAGTGATATTAATATTTAACAATAATATTAAATGAGAGATCAGCCAACACAATTATGCATAACAAGCATAATTCTTCTTTCCAGATTATTTGATAAATGTACAGATTACCAAACAAAATGTATTTAAAATATATATGTTTTGCAACATTACAAGTTTTACTATCACCTTTGATCAATTTAATGAATAAAATCAGTACTTTCTTAAACAAAAAACTAAAAAAATTACTTTTGAAAAGTATGTAAATATAAAATCTCCTCACCTTGAAGTCAAATTTCTCATTTAGGAAACTGTTTCTCAGGGTGTCGGAAAGATACAAGATGGTGGTAATGATGACGCTAAACACAAACAAACCAAATTGTCAAACACTTGAAAGCAATCCTGTATTTTACCTGAATCCTTTAAGTCTGGTTTCCTGCTCTTACTTATTAGCGACCAGCCTCATCACGGTCCAGTCTTTTGGAAACATATCCGGTCGAATCAATATCCTGAAGACTGTGAATAACTGCAGGAGAAAACTCTGGAGAAAAAACAACATAAGATATTGTACATTTAGCAAAATAAGCTATTTAAAATGCCACAATCTGGCAACGTTTATTACATTTAATTTCTTTATGTTAAAATAGTAACCATTTTATTCAGTACACACACACACGAATCTTCTTTGTGTTTTTAAGATACAATCTGACAGAAAATAAATTATTCTATAGCATTTAAATGTAAATGAAATATGTTTTATAAAATATTATGTGCAGATTTTTTTATTTACTTATTTACTGTAACAAGATTTTATATGCCAATGTTTGCAATATTCGGTCTAGGTTTAATCCCTAAAGAACGTTATTTGATAGTTACTACTATGTGTGGAATGATTTTACCGTTAGTTCATCTTTAGTAGGAAATCGGCTGAGAAGCTGCTGGTATTCTTTATCCTTCAGCTGTCGAAGCAGCGTGAGCAAACAGGCCACAAATTCACCCTGAAACACACAAAAAAAATGATCAGTTTTGTTATTCAATCCACTTCTTCAGTCAGATGTCATGCGCCTCGATAACACTTTGCCCGAAGGGTAGTTCGTAAGCCTCTTATGAAAACTTCTTAATAATTAACTGAAGCATGAGATTTTAAATCATGCTTACGGAAACTGTCATTAAGTGTTATTAGTTCAGTTGGGTCATTTTAATAGTAAAGGTGACATTGTTTGAGATGTCTTTGCTTGACTTATGCAAATACTTCATACCGACAACTTGACTTCACCAAGACAACATACTGTAACTCGTCATAAATCTATCCTGAACATGAATTTCATGAGGCTGTTATGATTGGGTCAAAATCATTTACATAGAGTCAGAATTATTAGCACTCCTTCTAACTTTTTTATTATTTTCCCCCAACATTTTTGTTTAACAGAGATTTTGTCAACACATTTCTTAACACAATAGTTTTAACAACTAATTTCTGATAACTGATTCATTTTATTTTATCCATGATGACAGTACATAAAAATTATACTAGATGTTTTTCACGATACTAGTTTTTTTTAGCTCAAAGTCTGATTTAAAGGCGTAACTAGGCAAATAGGGTAAAGGTTAATTTATACTTTTGTATAATTTTGTATTTATAATTTATACTTTTGTCTGGCACCACGTGCGTGCACCTCGCAAAACAAACTACTGTAGGTTTGTATACTTGACGCGTTTGCCATTTTTTAAAACAACAGGTCAAAAGAAACCGACCGAGAAATCAGACGAATAAACATAGAAGTAGGAAGTTTCTAGAACTACGGTTCTACCTATTAAAGTTTATTAATATGTTAATGACAACAGAACATGGGTTACTTTTTAAATGTATTTTTTTATTATGGCATTTAGCCCACTACACAATTCACACATTACTGTCCGGCTAGTTTATGTCCTCTGCTTATATGCTAAAAGGCAATATTGGTCCAACATTTCTGACCATTATCACCAATAAAGCCTAGAAAAACAGGGCATCAGTATATTGTAAACCGATAATTTCAAACATTCCTTTCCAGTTATCAAAGAAATAATTAGTTCCTCTTCGGATGGAGAACTCCAATGCAATGTGGAAACTTCCTCTATGGCGTTTTCGTCAGAAACCAATCATCTGAAAGAGTATAAAATCGGGCCAATGAAATACCAATAAGTTGGCGGCGTCAGCATGCACAGCTGGCATCAATGACAATCAATAGTGCAATGCTCGACATCCTTTTCGCGTTCAGCGCCTTTCACAAGCTTCTGAGAGAGTCTTTGAGGGCATCACCAGCATGTGGATACAGAAAAAGATCGAGAAGCAGCTTCTCCAGGTCAATAGCACAGATATGCAGTGTCTGGCATTCTTTGGGTCCAGTCCTCCCAAGAGTGGTTTATATATAGAAAAAAAATCTTTTCTAAAAGAGCAACACGGTTGTGCAGCACGTCTTTTTCAAGACATCGCTCCGACCGTGCGTTTCTTGATGCGGTGGTTTCCTGTCCCCGGATGATGGGCACAAGCACAGGGTTTCATGTTTGGGGGTCCAGCATGTTAATGCGTGCTCACGGGCAGTGCATGAGGTCACTGTGCTGTCATGTATGTTGCGCAGTTAAGATCGCGGCAAGCTCTTGCAAATGAGCGACCCACCCCAGTTGGCCCCTACACTGCGGTCGGCACTCGGGCAGATCTGAGGGTTACAGTAGTAGTAAATCCACCGCCTTCAGGCTGCAGACCTTTTGCTCCTCCACGTGCTCCATCCAAGCTTCAGGTAAAGAGAAGCGCTCCGTCTTTGGATGGTCACTCTCTCACTTGATGACAACAAGGACCAGATATCCATCGCTGCATTGGAAGTTGGGCTGTCATTGTCTGATGAGGATGCGAACCCGCTCCCTCTCTCCCTCTGGGTTGGAGAGCACAGCGTTGGCATCTAAAAAGCAGACATAATGGCCATGCTTTCCCGGGCTGCTTCGGACATAGGCCTGGAGATGGTTTATCTCCCAGCCCCGCGACCGGACCGACTAGATGGGTGTTAAGTGGAGGATAGAAGGAGGCAAGACCTTCAAAGCCTTCCGTCCCCTTCTTCCCGGAAGTGCACAGTAAGCTCACGCAGTTTTGAGGGCACTTTTTTCTGCCTGATCTGCATGCACTTTTATCCTAACCATCCTTGGAGGGTGGGCTGTCAATGTGTGATGAATATTCAGTCGGAGGTGATGGGTGATATAAGCTAACGGCGGGATCGTAAGACCGCTCCCTCCCACCGAGCCATCCACATCCACTGCTTTTCGCCGAGGGCGCAGAACTGAGTATCTTGCAGGCAAACAGCAACACCCCCCCACCACCCCCCCGGCCGACTGGCTCTCACGGCAGCTCCTAACCCCGGGAGAATGCCGACTCCACCCTGAGTCTATTCAGCTGATATGGGTGGGCTTTAGGGAAACCCAGGTTGATCTGCTTGCTTCTTCCAAGAACGCCCATTGCCAGTGGGTTTTTTTCCCTGACTGAGGGCTCTCTCAGCATGGATGCACTGGCCCATAGCTTGCCTCAAGGCTTGTGCAAATGTGTGTTCCCCCAGTGAGCCTACTCGCGCAGTCACTGTGCAACGTCAGAACGTCAGGGAGGACGAGGAGTAGGTCTTGCTAGTTGCGCCTCTCTGGCCCAAGCAGACCTGGATAACAAAACTCTCCCTTCTCACGATGGTCCCCCCTGGCGGGTCCATTTGAGGGAGGACCTACTCTATCAGGGACCGGGCACCATCTGGCACCCTTTCCCAGATCTGTGGAACCTACAGGTGTGGTCCATGGACGCGAAGAAGACATAGGTAACCTACCGATGGCAGTGGTTAACACCATCACTTAGGGTAGAGCACCCTCTACAAGGCATGTCAACGCCCTGAATTGAAGTCTCTTCACTGAATTGTGCGCTTCTCGCCGAGAAGACCCCTGAACTTGCTAGATCAGTGTTGTGCTTTCTTTCCTTCAGGACAGGTAGGAGGGAAGGCTGACACCCTCCACACTGAAGGTTTAAGTGGCTGCTATTTCCGCTCATCATGATGCGGTGGATGGCGGCACCGTGGGGAGGTATAACCTCATAATCTGGTTCCTCAAAGGTGCAAGGCGAATGTTTCCCCCCTCTCATGCCCTCTTGGGATCTCGCAGTAGTGCTAACGAGCCTACTTGAGGATCCCTTCGCACCACTCAATTCAGTATCCTTGTGATTTCTATCCTTGAAGACACCTCTGCTGGTCGCGTTGGCATCGATTAAGAGGGTTGGGGACCTGGAGGCATTTTCAGTCAGTGACTTGTGCCAAGAATTTGGGCAGTCCTACTCTTATGTTGTTCTGAGACCCCGGCCCGGCTATGTGCTCAAGGTTCCTACCACGCTGTTTAAGGATCAGGTAGTGAGCCTAGCAAGATCTTTAACAATTTGCAAGAGGAGCCAGTTTCCTCAAGGTTATTAGGTAACCCTTGGTGACTGAGGAAACAATTCGGTTAAGGTGTTGAAACACATTTGCTGCGCCATTCTCCCTAACACCGAGATGCTTGCGCTTTTTCAGCTTTGTCAGCTCAGTTCCCCATTTGACGAACCCTGCAGAGTTCCTCCGAGGCCCCCAGCATCGGACTCAGTGGAGGAGTCAGGTGTTGGACAGTTACGTTGTTGGCATGCCCGCTGGTCAGCCCGCGTTCTGGGTATAGGTGCCTGCTATGTGTGATGCCCTGTTGGCGATACCATAAGATCACTCAATTACGGTTTAGTCCCCCCTTCTTTGAAGGCGGGCTTGTGTCTTCTCTCCCCGCTAACCATCCTCTTTCATGTACTCCCCCCCTTGGGGCTAGTCCACAGGCTGTCAGCAGGTCTCCCCTCTTTTGGGTAGCAGATCTCCGCAGCGTCATCCCTATCGACCCACTCAAAACAGTTAAAAAACACTGCTTTAATGTGCGAAATATTCTAAAGGGGTAGTTCACCCAAAAGTGAAAATCTACTCACCCACATTTGGTTTAAAACCTTTAAATTTCTTTTTTTTTGCTGTTGAACACTAAAGGGGATATTATGAAGAAAGCTGAAAACATGTAACCATCAGCTTCCATAGCAGAAAAAACTAAAACTATGGATGTCAATAGTTACAGGTTTCCAGTTTTCTTCAAAATGTGTTTAACAGAAAAACCTCAACAAGTAAAGGGTGAATAAATGGTAACAGAACTTTCAATATGGGTAAACTATCCCTTTAATGTTAATGTTATTCGTAGAGGGTTTGGGTTTGGGCTCCAGTTTGGGCTCCAGCTTCTGGTTGGAAATTCAGCAAAGGTCCAATGCAGAGCTCTAGGTCTAGTCAAATCAGTAAATGTTTTGTCTTGGAAACAGTATAACATACTGTAATTCACAATTTAACAAGTGGATTGACAAAAAAGCATTCTGTTGTAGTGAAAATAAAAGATGACCCTCACAGTGACATCCTGGTACTGTAGGCGCAAGGAGGAGGCAGAGGGCTGCGGACGGTTGGTCACTTCTAGGATGGTTCGGAGTAAAACTCCAGACAGACTCTCCATGACCAGATTCACCTCGTCCGACACACCACAGTCCTACAGAGAGGTCAGAGGAAAGATATTTGATTCGATTATATTATTTAATTATTTTTTGTAATTAAATAATATGTGTGCTATTTGATAAAAATGGATAAAAAAATTAGGAATATCTTCTTTATAAATTATTATTTTTTTAAATCAGTAAATTAAATGTGATGAAATATTTTTATTAATATAAAAGGGCTGTCAATGGAATTATATATATATAAATATAAATATAAATATATATATATATATATATATATATATATATATATATATATATATATATATATATATATATATATATATATATATATATATATATATATATATATATAAAGCTACATCCTGACTATGAAATGAGCTGCTTGAGAGACTGACCGTGGCAGGAGTGTGAAGAGTCAACATGCTGCTGAGGATGTTTGCACACAGAACCAGCTCCCTTTGCTCCTGCAGGTGTGTGTGTAGCAGACGCAGGACCACAGGCAACAGCACACACCGGGACTCTAACCAAACACAAACACAAGCATCTGTTAAGCTTATTACAGACCACATACTTGATACACAATTTCTAAAAACTCTGGATGATGAAAATAATGGAAATAAATACTGTAAAATAATAGACACAATGGATGTTGCACTGGTATAGCAGCGCAGTTCAAACATGAAATCATTCATCAATATTTACATTTTTAAGATGTTTTTTTTTTAAATAAGGTTAACAAATATATCAAATGAAATTGCCATTAGCAACTTTTATTACTGAATTTTTTAAATGCTATTTCACTAAAGCTGTAAATAGATTTACATATTTTTAATTACCTATTTATTATCCCTCATTTAAATGTAATAAATGATTATAGTATATGTTTTTAATAATTATCATTATTATATGAATAATATAATAATTTTATATTTTGCACATTATATATCATTTAAATACTTTTTAAATAAATGTTAATCGATCATACTTTAATTGACAAATAATTAACAACAACAACAACAACAACAACAATAACAATTATAATAATAATAATACATTTACTGAGTCAAGCATCTGCTATTTTTTTTATTTAATAAAGACTCCTGTTTCATACTTAAAATAAAATAAGCAAACATAACAATATGTTGTGAATACATCTTTTAATCTACTACTTAAGTATCATTCTAAAAAAATCCAGTTGTGATTCACTGTGGTTTCTTTTGGTAATATTTCAAGGTATGACAACTACTCGACTCTATTAACCTTATCCCCATATATGATTTATTTTTTTATTTCTTGTTTTATTAGAGCTGTCAGTTCATTTTCAAAATTTTCTGTCTTGACTAAATATTATGTTGTTTTCCTCAATATATATATAATTATTAAAATCACAGAAGCCATCTTGGTGAACAGGCAAAAAAATGTATTATAGAGTTGAAGTCAGAATTATTAGCCCCCCTGAATTATTTGCCCCCTGTTTATTTTTTTTCCCCTAATTTCTGTTTAAAGGAGAGCAGATTTTTTTAAACACATTTCTAAACATAAAAGTTTTAATAACTCATCTGATTTATTTTATATTTGCCATGATGACAGTAAATAATAATTGACTAGATATTTTCCAAGACACTTCTATACAGCTTAAAGTGACATTTAAAGGCTTATCTAGGTTATTTGGGTTACTGGGCAGGCTAAGGTAATTAGACAAGTTATTGTACAACTATGGTTTGTTCTGTAGTCTATCAAAAAAAAAAGTTAGCTTAAAGGGGCTAATAATTTTGTCCTAAAATGGGTTTTAAAAAATTAAAAAACGCTTTTATTCTAGCCGAAGTTAAGCAAATAAGACTTTCTCCAGAAGAAAAAATGTTATCAGTCCTTGCTCTGTTAAACATCATGTATAATCCCCCACCCCAATAAAAAAAAAAACTTTTTTGTTGTATTTCAAGTTTCTGCAAAGATTTTTATAAATAAAAATATTACATAAATGCAATGAACATGACCTAACAAATGACAAATGAAATAAACAAATTTCCTTTCATTAAATTTGAGCTTAAAAATGTGCGTGAAAAAATAAATATTTGCATGAATTGCAGCAAAATCTGACACACTAAATTGAAAAGTCAGGATCAAAATGAAAAACTAAATTGATGTAGATTTGTTTGACATACTTGTCATTATTCATTTATACTTAGGAAAGCCAAAAAGGTCAAATTCTGCACACACAAATTCATAACATTTAGAATTTTATAAAAAAAAAAAATTTAAATTAGGGCTGTCAATTGATAAAATTTATGTCAATTGATTAAAAACATTAACTAATTAATTACACTTTTTTTATTTAATCATGATTAATCGCGAAAAGCCATATTTATTACAGAAATAAAAACACAGGCATGTAAGTGCCATTTGACTTTCAAAACAATCAATGTCAATAACAAACAAAAATGATGTCCATATTGGATTCTAAGTGGATGTCAAGCGTTTGCCCTTGTTGCTAGAAAACGCACACACAACACACACACACACACAAAGACAGACAGACAGACAGACAATGCACGCAGTGCAGCGCATCCGGTGAGCGTCTTGTATCAGATTCATCAACACGCATGATCGCATTCTTAAACGAAGCAAATTTTAAATAGCGTTCTAAAGCATGGCTGTATTTCACAAGAATTCTGACACAACAACGTGAAGCAGACGCTCCACAAAAGTTGCGTTTAGGGGGAAACACTTCTAACTTAATGAAACATTTGAGGCGCAAGGAATCAACTTAAAGGCAGAGGAATTTGGGTCTTTGACAGCTTGCAGCATCATCTGGCACTTTCATTGAGTACATTTACGTGGACACCAATACTGTAAGGGTTCTGCCACTCTGGTCTTGTAAACTCTTGTTTTGGTGGGAGAGTCCAGAAACTAGCTCTGTCTTGTTCTGTCCTATTGTGCTCGGCTCGAGTTTTCTCGGGGTAGAGCACTTGTTTTCTGACATTGTGTGTGTCTCTGGGTGCGGGCGCCAGGGTCTGTGCGTGCTTGGGATGGGCGCTCTACTCGTTTTTGTGTTTTGTTCTGTCGGCATCTCTGTGTTTTATTCTCAGCATTTCAGTTTGGTTGGTTTTGGTTTCGGTCGGTGCTGAGATGAAACATGCACATTGTTTATGTGTGAGCGCACAGTGAGGTGTTTACATCTATCGTATACTTGTGTCTTGCGTCTGTTTATGTTGTTGTTGTCTAAGCACATTGCTGGATGTTTACATTGTGGTCGCGTGCTTTTGTGGTGTGCTTTAGTGTTGTGCTTGCTTATGTATTGTCTTGTGAACACGCGGTTAATGAGTTTTCTAATTGGCTGTGTGTTCTAGTCTCATTTTATGTGAGCGCATGGCTTGTGTTGTCTTTTTGTGTCATGTGCTCTCCTGTCTATTGTCTAGTCCCATCCTCCTTGTTAACCCATTATTAGTTTTTTAGGTTCACCCGTTTAGGTGTTAATTTACTTCTGCTTATATTCTCCCCATGTCGGCTGTCCTGTGCCAGTTCATCGTCGATTATTTCCCTGTCCTGTTGTGTCAAGCCCTGTCCAGCCCTGCCTTTTCCTGCCAGTCTAGTCAAGTTTGTTTTTTGCCATTTTATTTAATGTTTTCCCCCACTTCCCTGAGTCTTATTTTATTTTGTTACTAATAAAAAACAATATTTTGTCTGCACTTGTGTCCTCACTCCTTTTTCCCCAAACCCTGATCAAGACAAATACTTAGATTTTATGATTATGATATCAACACGCATGATCGCATTCTTAAACGAAGCAAATTTTAAATAGCATTCTAAAGCATGGCTGTATTTCACAAGAATTCTGACACAACAACGTGAAGCAGACGCTCCACAAAAGTTGCGTTTAGGGGGAAACACTTCTAACTTAATGAAACATTTGATGGCGCAAGGAATCAACTTAAAGGCAGAGGAATAGGGCCTTTGGGTCTTTGACAGCTATTTTTGATTAGCTTAAAGGACCAACCGAGTCACAAAATGCTGAAGTTTTTCTTTCCATTCGCCATGCAGAAACTTTCCTTCTAAAAGTGCTTCCTTGATCTTATCCATATTTCTTTGTACATGTAACACACATCGGCCACAACAGAAAATAAAAAAAGCTGCAACTGTGTTAATTGCGTAATTTTTTAATGCGTTAAATATTTCAAATTAATCACATGCGTTAACACGCAAATTTTGACAGCTCTAATTTAAATACAATCTTTACATTAGATTTAGACACAAAAATAATTCATGAAAAAAAAAAAAATGATGGAAGGGCAAAAGGCCAAATTGTACACACACAAATTCAAAAAATCAATCAATAAATAAAACCGTGACAAAAAAACACCTAAAATGTAATACAAATGTTTTCTTTACATTAGAAATAAATAAAAATAAACAATAAAGGAAAGCCAAAAGATCAAATCCAACTAAATTTTGTTTAAAAAAAAACTAAATAAAATTAATAACAAAAAAATAAAGTGTGACAAAAAAAAAACACCTAAAACATTTTATGGATTTTTTTCTGCACATTAAATGAACAAACAAACAAACAAAAAAAACCTTAAGGAAAGCCAAAAAATTCAGCACATACAAATTTAAAAAAAAATAAATAAATAAATAAATAAATAAAGTGTGACAAAAGTAACACCTAAAATGTATCCCGAATGTATTCTTTACATTGGACTTAAAAATAAACAAACAAATAACCAAATAAATAAATAAATAAATAAATAAACAGTTTATGGAAAGCAAAAATAAATAAATAAAGCGTAACAAAAGAAACACCATGATGTATTCTGGATGTTTTCTTTACAATAAACTTAAATAAAAAATTAAAAAAACTCTAGTGCAAAGCCAAAAAATGTCAGGTGAAAAAAAAGGTGTTTGCTATTTTCAGCAGTGTGTGTTTCACCTGTGTTGGTGTAGAGTGGGCTCTCCACAGTTTTGGCCATGCACTGCAGTTTGACGGGCTGCAGGGGGCAGTCGGTGTGTGTGAGGGTGGGCAGGCTGTTCAGTGTGTCTCTGGCCACATTCGCCACCTCTCTCATACTGAAGATCTTTAGCAGCTCGCAGCTCACAGTGGGGAAGGATCGCAGGAACACGGCCTGGAGAAACATAGACATAAGTACTAATACACACCGTCACGCTCTGTGAGGTAAATACAGGACATGCAGATTCTGAATGTGTTGTGCATCTTCTATATTATATTTAGCCGAAAAAAAATGCTTCTCTGGTGTGGCAGGGGAAGGATAAGAAATCATTAATCATTTAGAGTTTCTGAAGAATTGTTTTTGACTTACACAGGTTCAACAACAGTTTGTTTTTTATGTTAATGAGTACATTACATGTCTAAAAAAATCCAGTATACCCTAATTGACAAGGTTTTGCTATTTGAAAAAATTTGGTCCCTTTTTATTTCCTTTCTACAAACTGGTGATTAATATGTTTACTATGCCTTTAGTTCCTACTTTTACCAATGGATAACACTGATTTGTGGTTGGTTGAAGGAATGTTTATTTTTTTGTTTAATGGGTTGTTATTGTAGTTTTTTGTATGTTTGTTTGTTTTTGAATGTATAATTGTCAAAATGTAAGGTTTATGTTTGTATTTTAAAAAAGTGTATTTACAAGTAAATGTCTGCTAAAATTTCTAATAATAAAAATGTTTAAACCAGAAATAATGAATTACTGTTTAATCAATAAAATCAAAAATATCCAATGTAATTGTTAATTAATGTTTAATCAATATTTATTGTTTGAGATAATATGATGAACAAGAAATAATTAAGTTACAATTATACACATATAGTAATATAATAGAGTAATAGAATAATATTAAATTATAATATTAGTATGTTATAATATAAATTATATTAATAAAGTGATAAAATAAATGTAGTTATAATAACTAATAAATGTCTCATATTGGTGAAAAATATCCAAAGGCATTAAGGCATATGATATTATATTTTTATGTATTTAAAACACTATTTTATTAATTCTTAGTTTTATAACATTTATGGTTATATGATTTCATTATTGTATATTGTATTTATTTTATTTACTTAAAATTATATTTTACAAAACATGTTGATCAATTGATTGTTTTGGATAATGGCAATAATAATAATAATAATAATAATAATAATAATAATAATTTTTTATTGAAAAATATTTAACTAGAGCTGTAATAATAATAATAATAATAATATTAATAATAATTTATTATTTAAAAATATTTAACTAGAGCTGTAATAATAATAATAATAATAATAATAATAATAATTATTGTTATTATTACTATTATTATATTATTATTATTATTATTTAATTATTATTATTATACAATAATAATAAAGATAATATTAATAATAATAATAATAATAATAATTATTATTATTATTATTATTTATTTATTATTTAAAAATATTTAACTAGAGCTGTAATAATAATAATAATAATAATAATAATAATAATAATAATAATAATTATTATTATTATTATTATTATTATAAATATTATTGTTATTATTATAATACAATTATTATTATAATACAACAACATAAGTTGGCGGTTCATTCCGCTGTGGCGACCCCAGATTAATAAAGGGACTAAGCCGACAAGAAAATGAATGAATGATGACTATTATTATTAGTAGTAGTAGTAGTAGTAGTAGTATAAGTATTTGAAAGAAATATCCATGTAGTCACTCTCCAAATATTCTGTTTTGTAACTGTGTCTTATCTTATTGTAAGTTGTCCCTGTACTAGGCGCCTTGACGTTGCGCCTTGACATTCTTGAGCACTGGATAAAATTGTTCTGCCTAACTGAGCTGAATATTTGCACGTATTCATAACCCATGTAACCCTGAGTATGATGTATAAAAGCTGGGAATACCCCAGTCTTCTTTAGAAGAGAGCAATAAACTGTTGGATTCACATCTCTCAGTTGTTGTTGCCTTCCTGGAGCTCCAGCTTACTGAGGAAACACACAGACGGTCTGCAATTTATCCCAACAGTATTATTATTAGTATTATTTTAATGGTTTAAAACCTAGTTTGTAAGAAAATAGCCATTTTTATATGAATAAACTTATGAATTTAATTACATGCCAGCATAAAAAACTACAGTAAAGATTTTTTTTTATATTTAACATAACATTCCATTTGAGCAGTAAAAGATTCAAATTTATATAGTTTATATAACTCATTATTATTTTGTGATATATAGACATAACAAAATCTAATTACATATAAATATGAATTAATAATCCCTAATTCAAACTCATTTAATAGATAATATACATTTTTATTTTGTATATTTATTCATAATAAGATTTTACACGAGTTTTGATATATTTTCTTTCTTATTAATAAAAAAAAAATCCACACATTTGGCAACAATCTCACAGAAAAAAGCCTTGAAAACAAATCTCGATAAACAATTGGATGAGTGTTCCTTTAATACGAAAACCAAATGCTTATTAACACTCATTAATTATAACCCAAGAGACGGAGTTAATGTGTGTAATATGCAATTCAATATTTTGCAGAATAATTGTCACAGCACTATCATCTTCCTCCAAACACATTTGCACAGTGATATAGTGAAAATCATTCCTTTGGCGCAGCAGGAGACGTCAAACAACAGATGTAAACGAAGGCGCACACACACACAAGAACACACACATAAACCTGGCCCAAATCCAGTCGTCTGCATGTGTTTTTGGATTATGCCTCGGTGTCCAAAGACGCTTTGTTTTCTTGGCAGTGTTAATTGAAATCTGCTCTCCTGCTGGGCCTCCAGAACAAGAACAGACCTGACTGAGGGTTTCGGTGTTAGTGAATGTGTGAACGGCGGCCCGATGGACACGCAGAGTTTGACGGGCCGCGACAGTGTGTGTGCTGGGCTTTTAGCAAGCTCAGCGTGCGTCTCTGTTTGTGTATATCGAGAGCGGATTAGCTCTCTATGGGCTCACTGAGCTTTAGACGCCACTATGCTAACAGAACAAATGTGGGTCGGGTTGAAAAACGAAGAGCAGTGCTTGATAAACATTGCTAATTAGTGTACTGTTAGTGTGTGAACTGATTGATTTAGGCTGCATGTCCATATACAGTTGGAGACAAAATTAGTAGCCCTCCTGTGATTTATTTTTTCCAATTATTTCCCAAATAATGCTTAATAGAACAAGGAATGTTTCACTGTATTTCCTACTATATTTTTTCTTCTGAAGAATGTCTTATAGATAGATGGATGGATGGATAGATGGATAGATGGATAGATAGATAGATAGATAGATAGACAGACAGACAGACAGACAGACAGACAGACAGACAGACAGACAGACAGACAGACAGACAGACAGACAGACAGACAGACAGACAGACAGACAGACAGACAGACAGACAGACAGACAGACAGACAGATAGATAGATAGATAGATAGATAGATAGATAGATAGATAGATAGATAGATAGATAGATAGATAGATAGATAGATAGATAGATAGATAGATAGATAGATGGCCAGATAGGCCAGATAGGCCAGACAGAAGCCACTCCCTGTCTAGAATTTGCCAAATGGCTTCTGATGGACTCTCAGTCCATACGAAAAAATCTTCTCTGGTCTGATGAGACTAAAATGGAACTCTTTGGAGTGAATGCCAGGCGTTACGTTTGGAGAAAACCAGGCACCGCTCATCACCAGGCTAATACCATGCCTAATACCATGCCTTAGCCTCATCACCAGGCTAATACCAGGCCTAATACCATGCCTTAGCCTCATCACCAGGCTAATACCATGCCTACAATGAAGCATGGTGGTGGCAGCATCATGCTGTGGGGATGATTTTCAGCAGCAGGAACTGGAAGACTAGTCAGAATAAAGGGAAAGATGAATGCAGCAATGTACAGAGACATCCTAAATGAAAACCTGCTTCAGAGTGCTCTTGAGTGGCCCAGCCAGAGCCCAGATCTAAATCCTATTGAACATCTCTGGAGAGATCTGAAAATGGCTGTACACCATTGCTTCTCGTCCAACCTGATAGAGCTTGAGAGGTATTGCAAAGAGGAATGGGCAAAAATTCCCAAAGACAGGTGTGCCAAGCTTGTGGCATATTCAAAAAGACGTAAGGCTGTAATTGCTGCCAAAGGTGCATCAACAAAGTATTTAGCAAAGGCTGTGAATACTTCTGTACATGTGATTTTTTCAGTTTTTTTATTTTTAATAAATTCCCAACCATTTTAAAAACTCTTTTTTTTCACACTGTCATTATGGGGTATTGTGTGTAGAATTTTGAGGAAATAAATGAGTTTATTCCATTTTGGAATAAGGCTGTAACATAAAAAATGTGGAAAAAGTGAAGCGCTACAAATATTTTCAGATGCACTGTATGCATAATAATTGCATATTTGACATTTGCGCATCCCCCAAGCTCTAAACAGTCAATAAGAGCATCTGTATGTGCAGCAATACCTTGTTTTGTCATTATGAAAGCTGGACAGTTCACATGAGAGGCAAAGCACAGTTCAACGTACACTCAATAGGCCCTATCATACACCCGGTGCAATGTGGCGCAAGGCGCGACGCAATTGTTGTTTGCTAGTTTCAGCTTAGCGCAAGAGTCGTTTTGACGTTTTGCAACACGCTGTTTAAATAGCAAATGCATTTGCGCTCATATGTGCGCCCATAGGTGTGTATTGCTAGCATGTGGCTATTTTGAGAAACTATAAAAGATTTTTCAATAGACCAGAAACAAAGCCGGTCTATTGTCCAGTGCAGAGTGCGTTAGTTGTGCACCTTGGTTACACACTGCTTAATACACAAAAGATGTAGAGCAATACGCAAATATCTATTAAGGATATACTGTATATAGGATATAATAAGAATATAAATAGGATATACATATAAAGGATTAAAATATTACAAAAACAAATTGTTTTCTAGCCTACATTAATATTAAAGAAACTGCCTTCATGCCTTCTTCATTTCGGGGGGCTTTTTCAGTTTATCTGTGACAATTTGCTTTTGTATAATACTATTATTATTATTAGCAGTATTATTTATTATATGCATATTTTACCATTATTTTTTGACCACTCTTTGTTATTATTGTTCATTTTTTTCGTTTGCTGGAAATTAGAACTGAATTTAGAAATAGTTTTGAAAAAAATCTTTGCGCTTAACAAACTAAATTAATTATGTATAGGCTAATTGATGTCTGTGCATACAAGCTTTCCCTATCCATGAGAGCAAAAGTGAAAGTTAATAATTTATCTCTCATTTTCGCACAGCAGATGCTCTGTTTAACTGTTTTCTTGTTTGTGAAATGCTCAGTTTTTCCACTTACACTTACTTTACGTCATGTAAATAGCAAATGCACGATGGCGCGATGCAACAGACTTTTGAAGGGAATAGGAGATGAGACTCTAATTGATTTATTCTCAAAACACACCTATAACAAATTAGGAGAATAAGCTCAACCCTTTTAGACCATACACCATAGCGCAAAGCGGATTTTTCCGTCCTTATATTAGCAAAAGTGGATCCTGACATGCCCTGAATGCGATTGCGCCCTGCGCTTTGCACTTTGCGCATGGACCGTCAAAATAGAGCCCAATGTGTTGTAGAAGCAGTGTGCTGCCCCCCACACTGCCCCCTATTGTCAAGCATTTGGAACTACAGCTGTCAGCCAAAGAACAACTGTTAGTAAAAAGAGCAACGGTTTTGTTCTGAAAGCCACGGTATTGCGATGGTATCGTAGTACCAGTGTATCGTACAACACTATCTGTCTCACCTGTGTGTGTGTGATGGGGCTGATGCCTTTACTTTCATGGGACAGGAACAGGTGGATGGATTTGAAGAGTTCATGAACAGAGCAGCGAAACTCCTCTTCATTCTGTCCTCCAGTAGCTGCCGCATACAGACGCCGAGACTGAACAATGTACTTAAACAAGTACTCTGACGCCTGTGGGACACATGACAACCAATCAGCTGTTGCATACACAGCCTGACAAATTTTGACAACTTTTACTAAAACACACATATTATATATTAATATACATATAAATATAATAAATATACAGATATATAGAGTTGAAGTCAAAATTATTACCAATTTATTTGTCTTATTCAGTATTTCCAATTTATATATATATATATATATATATATATATATATATATATATATATATATATATATATATATATATATATATATATATATATATAATTTATATATAATATATATATTTCGGCTAGAAAAATAAATATTATATATATAATTATACATACAGTTGAGTCAGAATTATTAGTCCACCTTTGATTTTTTTTCTTCTTTAAATATTTCCCAAATGATGTTTAACAGGGAATGGACATGTTCACAGTATATCTGATATTATTTTTTTTCTGGGGAAAGTATTTTTTGTTTGATTTTGGCTAGAATAAAAGCAGTTTTTATTTTTTTAAAAACCATTTCAAGGTCAAAATTATTAGCCCCTTTAAGCTATATTTTTCTTCAGTAGTCTACACAGAACAAACCATCGTTACAAAATAACTTTGCTTAGTTAACCCTAACTTGCTTAGTTAACCTAGTTAAACTAGTTAAGCCTTTAAATATCACTTTAAGCTGTCTTGAAAAATAATGAGTCAAATATTATTTACTGTCATCATGGCAAAGATAAAATAAATCAGTTATTAGTAATTAGTTATTAGAGCTATTATATTTACAAATGTGTTAAAGAAATCTTCTCTCCGTAAAAAAAAATAAGAAGGGGGCTAATAACATAGAATAAGAAAGAAAGAAAGAAAGAAAGAAAGAAAGAAAGAAAGAAAGATAGAAAGAAAGAAAAAATGAAAGAAAGAAAGAAAGACATTTGAGTTTTTACTTTGCTCTTTTCAAACATTTCAATCAGAATGGGCAAAAATACCCAAATATTCACGGCACACACTGCGCCCAAAAAGCTTTGAAGGATTGAAGGTAAGAAAGTGGGAATTGCTTTCAAACAGCACCTCTGAAGGGTGTAAATGAGCGTGGACGCACTGACGGTCCCACGACAGGTCATGAAAACAGAATGAGCCAATGAAGGAAGAAAAGACAATGTTCAGAGCTTAAAAAAAAAAAAAAAAAGAAGGCTGGAGAAGAAAAGCAGATGCATCAGGGGAGGAAGCTTAAAAGATCAGAACAGAGAACCTGCAGGATTCATTCAGAGTTCCTTTCAATTTGACAGATCGACGGAAAGACTGGAAACCAAAAACTCATTTCTAAATTCAGAAGCAATATTTGTCCCATTTAAATTGATTTCCAGGAAGCTTTGGTAAGCCCACATGGAATTTGCGCTGACAAAAACCTGCAGATTATTCAATCTATTCATAATCTAATTTATTTCTGGAAATAAAAACATATTTATTTATTTATTTGTTTGTTTGTTTGTTTGTTTATTTATATTACTGAATAAGATACAAATGTTTATATGATTTGCGCACAACATAATGAATTGTATTATATGAGGGACCTACTGTCTTGTTTAGAAAACAGAATAGCAGCCGCTCTCTTGTCTTAACAAATAAAATAAAACTTGTATTTTAAGGTAATGTAATTTATTTTAATTGTTAAGATTTCAGCTCCTATGCTTTTAAAATCCTTCCACATAAATATGCAGATACTTTATTTATTTATTTATTTATTTAATATACTAAACATTAGAAAATCATAAAAAAATAAAACTAAAATATGTTAATATCGATGCATAAAATACATCTTAAATAAAATAATAATAAAATAACTTTTAAGTTAATATTTTAATTTAACTTTAATTTAAAACAGTCAAAAAATAATACATTTTCAAATATTCAAATAATTAACTTGACCAGAAAATTAGCATGAGGTGAAAAACATCCCTCTAGTAAACTAGAGCTAGTGACGCAGTGCTCCACATTTTATGTGATGACAGCTTAAGAATAAAGCTGTGTTGGCTAATCAGAAAGATGAAAACTGATGCTGTTGTCATGAGGTAAAGCCCCTTTCACACAGTAATACTGGTAAATATCCAGAAAATCTCCGGAATGACTTTACTGGTAAATAAAAAAAATAAAAATAAAAAAAACCCGCTGTTCACATACAGTAGACGAGGACGTTCCGGAATTTTTCTGGAAAAGACTGAAGTAACGTTTTTCCACTCAGAGTTTACTTTTTTAAATGTGCGCGCACAGCATGCTCGCAGCAAAAATGCAAGGTGTGCAGGGTGCATAAGCAGCATGCAAACGTTCATAGCTGTTAGTAAATTATTCAAAAGATGTGCCTCTCCATGCAAAAAGTGTGTTCGGTGTGATCGGCTTGATATGCAGTCAAACTTTAAAAAATATAGAAAACAATATTACTTAATCATTTAACTGATACCATTAATCGGTTAAAAACGCACTCTTTCGGTTAACGGTTAATTGGTTTTTATGAGCATTCCTAATACATACTGTAGGTATATTTTTAAAAATGCCTTTGTTGTTTTAAAAAAAAAATCTCCATCCACATTAAATTCACTGTCAAGAGCATGCTGGATCAACACTAAACACAGAATTAAGAGTTCATGTGAGTATGTTGAATACAAAGTCAACCCAAACATATGAACAGAGGAGAATATCATTGCGCAGCGTGAATGACAGAATTTATGACGTGTTTGCCACAAATTTGTGGAATTTACCTCAATCATGTCTACTGTGCAAATTTAAATAATTGAACTTGACCAAAAGCCTGAGGTGAAAAACATCCTGCTAGTAAACTAGAGATAGTGACACAGTGCTCCACATTTTATGTGATCCCAGCTTAAGAATAAAGCTGTATTGGCCAGTCAGAAAGGTGAAAACAGCACAAATGCTGTTGTCATGAGGTAAAGCCCTTTTCACACCGTAATACAGGTAAATATCCTGAAAATTTCCAATATAATTTTACTAGTAAATTTTAAAAAACACTGTTCACATTTCAAAATACAGGTAAATTCTCATTAAAAAATCATTAAACAGAAATGAGCTCTAAACAGCTGCACTTGTATTTGTCAACATTGAAGTGGTCAGGCTTTTGTTGATGGTTTCACTTTTATTTAAAGTTTAAGCATTCGTGCAGCTACTTTGTTCCAGAGGCATCCAAAGGCAGAAGCACTAAATGCAGATAAATATTTACACATTTGACATTACAAATTTTGTGGATGGATCAGTGGATTGTAAACAACTTCGATAAAAACATATGGAGGAACACTTTTGCAAGTCAAGATGTACATAAACATTTTATTGATAATTTTTTCTTATCATTAAGTTGGCATTTAGAAGGAACATAGAAACGTTATCTGACTAACATCTAGTAGTTAAATGTGTCTGGAAAAATATTCAAAGGCTTTTATTTTCATGAACAGCACGGATGTAAATGTGTCTGAATGTTCTGATGGCTGGAATAAACGTCTCACGTCAGCGTTTTCTAAACGTAAACATACTCTTTCCAGCAATTTTCCTTCTGCGTTCACACAGAGCAGCATTATGGCAATGCTGTGTGACTGGTTGGAATTAAGGGTAGCAAAAAAAAAAACAACAACAACAAAATAAATTTCATTGCAACATTTATAGCATTAGTTTAATTGCCCAGGTGCATTTATTTTTTTGTTTTGATTTAAATCTCCTCATTTCGGTGTCACTTTTCCTTCAAGTCCTTGTTCATTTCTGACACTGACATATTGAGGCACATGTTTGGTTTTTCTCACCTTCAAAACCTGCTGGATCTGCTCCTGGTGCTCGGCATCAATGATGCGATCCACATACCACTTCAATACTCGGATCAGATCCCTGCAGACGCAAGCAGAGCATATCAGTCAACAAGATCCAGAGAATACTCTTGGCTCCATTTTGCTGTCTGTGTGTGTGTGTGTCTGTGTGTGTGTGTGTGTGTGTGTGTGTGTGTGTGTGTGTGTGTGTGTGTGTGTGTGTGTGTGTGTGTGTGTGTGTGTGTGTGTGTGTGTATCTGTGTGTGTGTGTCTGTGTGTGTGTGTGTGTGTGTGAGAGAGAGAAAGAATACTGAACGTTCCTGTTTGTCCTGCAGGGAACATGCATAATATTACTGTACACAATATTCATAGCCAGTGCTCAAGATTCTATACAGTCTCTATAATGACACCTGTGAGAAAAAATAAAAATGCATGAGAAAATCTTTGCTGTTTTCACACCAAATGCGGCATGCATGAATAAATAGTGCTATTCGTGTGTAAATTGACACATGAACATTTTGAGTTTACTCGCTTTATAACGGGTCAAATTCGCTTCAATAGACGTAGAGTCACATCATAGGCAGGGCTTCTATCTGCTTGGTGGCTCGAGCTTTATGCTTAATGGCTAACATGGATTTAATACCCAAAACAAATCAATAAAACAATTACCTTGTGCAAAAAAACAAAAACAATAAAAAAAAATCAAGAATTGCATTAGTTCAGCTCATTTTAAATAAGTAGTTTGAACAAGCCAAGCAACAAAAATGATTTTTTGATGGTATTGGAATTTAGATTCTAGCATAATTTTTGTTTTTGACTATAATGTAAATTACACTATACATGTAAATTCATTTGATAATCTGACACAAAATGGTCAATAATATTCAATATACAGTACATAAAGTAAAATAATTTACCAAAGTTTCTGGATTTGCATCAATACGCATGCTTTAAGTGAAATGTGTCTTGTGTAATAAACTACTCACAATGTAAGGCTTAACAACACCCTTTTATGTACATATTTTACTGTACATTTTAACATAATACAGGCGACGCAGTGACGCAGTAGGTAGTGCTGTCGCCTCAGAGCAAGAAGGTTGCTGGTTTAAGCCTTGTCTCAGTTGGCATCTCTGTGTGGAGTTTGCATGTTCTCCCTGCGTTTACATGGGTTTCCTCCGGGTGCTCAGGTTTCCCCCACAGTCCAAAGACATGCGGTGCAGGTGAATTGTAAGTGTGTAAGAGTAAGAGTGTGTGTGTGAATGAGTGTGTGTGGATGTTTCCCAGAGATGGGTTGCGGCTGGAAGGGCATCTGCTGCGTAAAAACATGCTGGATAAGTTGGCGGTTCATTCCGCTGTGGCGACCCCCGATAAATAAAGGGATTAAGCCGACAAGAAAAAGAATGAATGAATTAGCATAATACACAGTAGAATATTTGAAGGAAATAATGAGAATGGCTTCCTTTTTGTTAAACCTTTTCTATTTGGCATCATTGCCTCATGCAACATTCATTTTTAATGTAAGCTGTTGAGATTAATTACAAATGAAAGAAAAAAAAACAGTAATAATTGGAGTAAAACCAGGTCTTTCAGTAGGATGTTGTTGATTTTTGGAAGCCCAGGAGTATAATTTGGCCATAAGGAACAAAAAAAATTTACATTTCCCAGCATGCGATTGCAATTAATGTTAACTACGGCATAATACTAGCTCTAATTCCCCCTAAAGATCCCATTTAAAAAGCAATTAGATCTTAATTAAACACACTGTCCCACCTCACTAATCTTCAGATGTGTTGTGATTGTAATATTTCAGAGCAGTTGATTCAGCTCAAAAGTCAATGCTACCTGATAACAGATTCTTTTTTTTTAACAGTTTTGAACAGTTTTATTCTTCATTAGGTTCAGTTTTGTTTAAGAGCTCTATTTTGATAATTTAGGTGCAAAGTCTAAAGTGCAAGGGACAAAATCATTAAGGGCATGTGTCAGTAACAGCCTTTTAACCCTTCACCTTTGAATTCGTGAATTACTCCTCCCACATACAGAGACAAGCAGAGGACATTCTACAGTTTGACATATATTACTGCTGTACATGATGTACTTTTGAGGCTTTTTTAGTTGAGAATGTAGTTGTTTTGATTGCAACTATTTAGTTTATTTATAAGGAGATTGCCTATTTTAAATATTTATAACTTCTGAGAGACAGCGCATGACATGACTATGTTTATTCACAAGATGGTGACAGAAACCGCATAATAAGCATAATTTCAAAGAACATCTGATCAAATCATTATTAAACAGATAAATGTCTTTATAAGTCGATCTCTCTCTTTTGTATGTTGTGCTGTATTTATACCATAATAATATAGTGATCTCCCAATTGCAACAGAGAAGTAGGACATCTCTGAGATAGCATTTCATGCCGTTCAGCCTTATAATCTTAAAATGTGAGCAAAAGCATCTGTTTTGTCATCAATTTAGACATTATGCTAGAGAATCAATCAAACACTAGCTACAAAGTGACGTTGGTAATTTAGCAATGGTTTCTGCAGTTCTGATGTCAGCTGCAGATGTAAATGAATGGTGGAAGAAAGTAGTTCCGCTGTTCATGCTGTTTTGAAATAAAGGTTTTTATTATTAAAGGAAACTTAACCCAAAACTACAAAACCCTGTGTGAAAAAGGGCTATGTGGTAAAAACTGTATATTACTTCAAATTACTACTACATACTTGATTTGAATTCTTTCAGTTAGATCCTATTCAATTCATAACCAAAATTCTGAAAATATGTAGATTGTGCTATAAAAGACCAACATAAAATACAACGCCTTTTATTTTACACTGCTCTGATAGATTCATAAATGTGAATATTATTCAATGACTTTGACTGTTTGTCCAGCAACAGTAAACCTCAGTAAATGTCCAGCCAATTGCATCAGGTACAGTTACTTCATGCGTACCCGCACACAGACAGACAGGCAGACAGACAGACACACAAACACAGACAGGAACAGACACACATACACCTCTGTTCTACACTCAGACAAACAGACCTTCATCACTGCAGCATCCATCAGATTAACCAGTGTGTGACCATCAATGTGTTTTTGAGCATGCTGAGAGACACAGAGCTGTGTGAAGAATGATGTGCGTGTGTTTTTGTGTGTGAGGGAATAAAAAAACATTCAACTGAAAACAGACTGTAAAACAGAGTAATCCAGAGGGGATATTTTTTGCAGGGTTTTCTAGGTCCTTTTGTAAAATAAAATAAAATAAAATAAAATAAAATAAAACAAAATAAAATAACAAATAATAATGAATAATACACTTAATAAACCCAAAGCAAAAAATATAATAAAACAAAATATATCAATAAAATAAATGTAAACACAAGTAAAAATACTCATGTATTTAATTGTGTTTTGTTACTTGTAACCAATCCACATGGCTTGTACTGTATCTTGTTAACTCTATATATTATCATATCGCGTCTAAAACCACATTGAAAACATGACAACTGCCACTTTGTTACGGATGCACTGCCATTTGTCGTTGCTATGGCCTCTGTCAGCTGTTCCTACACACGTCCGGTGGTCAAGTTTCAAAATAGTTCAGCCTTTGCCACTGTGTGGATTAATACTGAATGTGTGTCATGGTTAAGAATAAAGCCATATGCTGGTGTTAAACTGCATTGCTTTAATGCACTCCTGCATTGGGTTCACACATACACTCTGCACTCTGACTAATTAAAAATTGTTGATAAGCTGTGGTGGGCATTTCTCTCTGTCTCACACTGAATGCAGTTGACCAATTGCAACAGACTGGGTCATCAGACCAATCAGTGCAGAGTAGCATCGCGCTAAGGAGGACTTTGGGAACAAATAAACTGCTGAACGAATCATATGGAAGTCGCTGGGATAACTTGGTAAAAAAAATGCATAAAAAATGCATTAAAAATGCATATTATAAGACAATGAAAGTGTTTTTTGACCTTGCATGCATATCAGCCTGTTGTTGGAGACCCCCAAATCCAAAATTTGACCTTTTATAAAGTAAAATAGGGGCTCTTTAAGAAATATAAACAGCACATCATCAAATTACACACACATAAAAAATGGGTAAAGTTTGGCTTTACAACAAAAGAGGCAACCAATAAAATAAAATTAAATAAACTTAAGTGATTTTGTTTTCATTAGTTGAATTTAAATGAATTAATAATTAAGTAAGTTATTAAAATAAGAAACAAGAAAGTTGGGGCAAGAGGAGCGACACCAGAGAATAACATACTGAGAGAGAAACACAGGACAGCATTACAGCACAGAGTGACAGGAACAGTGTGAGTGAGTGTTTTACAGGCCGCCTACATTCACCTCAATCTGACATAAGAGAGAATGAGCACAACACTGCCCACACACACAAACATAAACACACACGCACACGGACGAACGCACACACGCGCGAACACACACACACACACACACACACCTAATCACTGACAGATAGAACACACACAGTAGACAGGTGAACATGAGAAAAAGAGAAAGAAAAAACAAAAGCAGAGAGGGAAAAACATAGCAGAGAAGGAGAAAACAAAAACATTATAAGGAAAAGACAAAAGAGCATAAACATAAAACATAAACAAATGCATTACCTTCTACAGAACAAAATGTTTACTGTCATTAAAATTAAACCGGTTACAACAGATAAAGCAAGAAGCAAGTGTGCTTTAAATTAAATTAAATTACATGTGATATAAGAAATGTTAATATACAACACAGTGTAGTTCACAAAATAAAACTAAACTTATAAAAAAAACACTAAACAAAAAGACAAAACAAAACAACAATTCTTTTTTTTTTTAAATAATAGCAATTATAATCAAATATTCTCTAAATAAAAAGTTGATTTCGATTTTGATACTTCAATATTAAATAATAATGAATAAACAGTAAAAATGTTAAAAACATTTAATATACATAACGTAAAATGAAATACATAATGCGTACAAAACACATCAAAACAAAACAAATTTCAAAACAAAAAGAACTGTTTTGTAATTTGTTATAATAAAATTATAATAATAAATGTTTTTACAAATAAAAAAGTTTCAAAAAATTCATATCAATTTCAGATTCGATATTTCAATGTTAAATAATGAATAAACATAATAAAATTGTTGACTAACATTCAATATACGTAATGCAAAATGAAATAATACAATAAATATAGAACTAAATATATAATTAAAATAAAAATTCTAATTCTTTAAAAATAAAAAGTAATATTAAAATCCAAACAGATGCAGAATAACATCACAAAATACAGTTTGAATTACGCTTAACATCATAACAATTGTACATACACACAATGTAAACTAAAGAGTAAATAATAAACTGTTGGAAAATACCTGTATATAAATACCATACTGAAAATAATGTAAATATATAGTTTTCAGTTCTGGTTTAAAAGATTAAACAATTAAAATAAATACGAATAATAAAACCAATGCCAAGAGCGAACTTTGTACCATAAAATAGCTTAAATAGAAAAAAAAAAGTAGCAAATAAGAAAAAAATTAAAAAGAGCAGTGCACACCACCTTCCAGACCACACAAAAACTGCATTGTCAGTAAAATGAAACCTGTTATGACAGATTAAAGCAAGATGTTGTGCTCTGGGCTCAGAGAAACACGACCGGTTTTAGTCTACAAGGCCTGGAGCTCAACAAAAAACACCTTTCATCTTTTTATGTTAGCAAACACAACTTTCACAAAAGCATAACACACACTTTTAGAGAGAAGCCATGGGATATCCAATAGTTTTTCTAAGTTCTTTGAAACATTTTAACTTGTGTGCCATTTATATGAATGCGAACTACTAAATCAACCACCGGACTAATTATAATGATATTTAGCTGTGCAATAATAATAATAATAATAATAATAATAATAATAATAATAATAATAATAATAATAATAATAATAATAATAATAATAATAATAATAAAACAGAAAATAAACAATAAACTATTTAAATGTAAAATAAAAATAAAGAAATGATAAAAATAATAATTAAATTAAATAATAAAATAAAATAACAAAAATAAATATTTAATTATATAAAATGTTAAATAAAAATAAACCAATTATAAAAGTAAAACAAAGCAAAATAAAACAACAAAAATTTGTAATAAGTAATATAAAAAGTTAAATAAAATAATTAAATTACAAATTTTTTTTATAAATAACATAAAATAACAAAAATAAGCAAAAATAGTAATAAATAAAATAAAAGTAAACAAATAAACAAACAAATAAAAAAAATAAAATAAAACATAAATAAATAATAAATCAAATCAATTACAAAACAAAAATTTAAATTAAAAAATAATAAAACTGTATTGTTTGACAACTTGCATTTTAATATAAAAAAGGTAAAAGACTTGAGAAACAAGTTAAAAGTCAAATCTTCTCATAACGTGACACATCTCAAAACTGTTTCCTCATATATACGATGTAGCAAAAGCAGCAAATGCCAAAAGATAGAAAGAACAGTTGAATACAAAAAACAAAACAAAAAAAACACTCAAAACAGAAGTGATTCTTAAAAATGTTTACCTGTAGGACAGGGCTCCGGCAAAGTGGTTTTCAATGTAGTTGTCCATTACAGGTTTGAAAAGCTGGAATTTGCTGTCCTGCAGCAAATTTATAACGTGTACCTGAGGAGAAAATGAATACTGTCACTTCAGTAAGACTTCAGTCTTTAGAAGAAAATATTCACACATCAACAACTGGCAGATCTACAATAGTTATAATTGGTAAATCAACCACTGTCAAATCAGCATTTGGTGAATCAACATCTGAGGGTGAATCAACTGTTAGAAAGGGAGAATCAACCACTGGTGAATCAAATTGCTGGCAAATAAATTTTTGATAAATCAGTTTCTATATGTGAATCCTATACTGAATCAGTAAATCTACTTTGGAGAATCAATTCAATAAGTAAATCAACAATCATACTTTATGAATAAAAAATCAACTTGGGAAATCAACTTCTATAGGTGAATCAAATGCATAATTGATGAATCAAGCACTGGCAAATCAACATTTGGCAAATTAACATCTGTAGGTGAATCAACTGTTCAAACAGTTTTTTTTATTTTTTTATTCAAGTTCTATAGGTGAATAGACAATTCGAGTTGCATTTGGCAAATCAAAATTTGTGCATGAATCAACTGTTGAAACTGGTTAATTAGCCACTGGTGAATCAATCTACAGGCAAAAACATTTTTGGTCTTTCAAGTTCTACAGATAAACTAATCATTTGATTTGCTGAATCGATCACCATCTCTACATCTATTTTGGGGAATCAACTTCAGTGGGTAAATCAACAATTTCAATTGAACTAAAATTGTTGGGCAAATCATTGAATCGATGAATCAACTGTCAAAATTGGTGAATCAATCATTGGCAAATCAACATTTGCAAATCAACATTTGTGGGTGAATCAACCACTGGTGAATCAACATTTGGTAAATCAACATATAATGAATTAACTGTTCCAACTGGTGAATCAATCTGCAGACAAATACTTTTTTGGTAATTTAAGATCAATATGTAAATCAACATACAAAATTACTGAATCGACCACTAACTGTGAATCTACTTTAGAAAGATAACCATTATAGTAAACCATTATAATTGGTCAATCAAGGTTGGGCAAATCAACATCTATAAAGTCGGTGAATTAACTGTCATAAATGGTGAATCAACCACTAGCAAATTAACATATGGTAAATCAAAATCTAAAGATAAATTAGCTGTTCAAACTGGTGAATCAATCTGCAGCCAAATACCTTTTAAGTAATTCAAGTTTAAGAGGTGAATTAACCATCAGAATTGCTGAATCAACCACTATCTCTAAATCTACTTTGAAGACTTGAATTTAATGAGTGAATCACCCATTATAATTGTTGAATCAATGTTGGACAAATCAACTTCTATAAATTGTACTGGATCAACCAGTGGTAAATCAATCTTCTGGCAAAAAATGTTGGTAAATTATTTTCTATGGGTGAATCAACCGAAATTCTTTGTGAATCTATGTTAGGAAAATCAACTTCTATAAGTAAATAACCTGCCATAATTGGTGAATCAACTACTGGTAAATCAACATTTGGCAAATGGCAAAGCAACATCTGTAGGTGAATCAACTGTTCAAACTGGTAAATCAGTCACTGGTGAATCAATCTGCAATCGAATTTAACCAACTTTAATGGGGAATCAACTATTATAATTGGTGAATCACTGTAGGGCAAATCAACATATACAGTTGAAACTAGACGGTTGCATATACTCTAAAAAAGGAACATAACCATTTAAAATATATATATATATATATATATATATATATATATATATATATATATATATATATATATATATATATATATATATATATATATATATATATATTTGATGGTAAATCATACTAAACGTTTAATATTTTAGGTCTGTTAGGATTACCTAAATGATTTACATTTAATTTTTATTAATTTCTAGACAGTCAAAAGTTTACATACATTTCGTTGGTATTTTTTTAGCTTTGCTTTTAAACTGTATAAGTTTGATCAAATGTTTTTGGGTATCCTTCCACAAGCTTCTCACAATAGTTTGAAGGAGTTTTAGCCCATTTCTCTTGACAGAATTTGTGTAGCTGAATCAGATTTGCTCGCACAAGCTTTTTCAACTATGCCCGCAAGTTTTCTATAGGATTGAGGTCAGGGCTTTGTGATGGCCACTCCAAAACATTCATTCTGTTGTCCTTAAAGCACATTTTAACTTTAATTTGGCAGTATGCCTAGGGTCATGGTCTGTTTGGAAGGCCCATTTGTGGCCAATTTATAGTTCCTTAAATACTACTCTACAGTTGTGCCTCCAATTAACTCAAATGTTGTCAATTAGCCAATCAGAAACTTCAATCAACATCAATGGGTGAATCAACCAGTATAATTGGCCAATCAATGTTGGTCGAAACAACTTCTATTAAGTAAGTGAATCAACCGTTATAACTGGTGAATCAACATTCCACAAATCAACATCTTTAGGGGGATCGATCATTCGAACTGGTGAATCAACCACCAGTGAATCAATTTGCAAGCAAATACATTTTTTGGTATGAATCAACAATAATAATTGGTGAATCAGGTTATCAAGGTGGTGAAACAGTAGGTGAACTAACTGCTAAAACTGGTTAATCATTGGCAAATCAACAGTTTTTGAATCAAACATCTTTAGGTGAATCAACTACTTGAACTGGTAAATCAACCACTGGTGAATCAACATTTGGCAAATCAACATCTGTAGGCGAATCAACTGTTACAACTGGTGAATCAACGTACTGGTGAATCAATCTGCAGACAAATACATTTTTGGTACAATAGGTTTAATGGGTGAATAAACCATCAGAATTGATTAAATGGCCGCTATTTGTAAACCCACGTTGGGGAATCGACTTCAATGGGTGAATCAATAACCAACAAATAAATTGCCAGTGAATCAATGCTTAGCAAATCAACTATAATATAGCTGAATCAAATTTCTTAATCGGTGAATTGAATCAACTTTTTGAGAATAAACTGTCATCATCAGTGACATTCCATATATGTAATGTGCTAAATATGCCACATGGTGAATCAACTCCAATAGAGCAACCTTCATATTTAGTGACTTAATCACTGGCAAATCAGTTGTGTTGCAGATTTGCCTTTGTTACAGCACACGAAGAAAGACAAGGAATGACTGCCCAAGACAAAAACTGACTGCAGAATACAGCATCTGCCCAATCAAAATCAAGTTTTCCAGAGCATCATCTAAAAAGTCAAGTTATTGTATAAATCGCTTCCCACACAACCCTAAAGAACGCTCAATCATGCGGAGTTTATTTAAAATGTGCTTTCTGATCTAGAAGAGCTTTGTTCTGCCTGATATAAAGAGAATATGAGGACAGAAGTTGGATTACAGCAAAAGAAGTCTAAGATGGATTTTATGAGTTGCCATATTCGGCATGTAACCGTGGTAACGCGCCGGAGGAGAGATGAGGAAAGCATCTTGTACTCATTAACGGCAAGAAACCGTCTCCTTGTGGAAGAGATGGATGAGTTTGGATGAGTTCGCAGTCAAAATATGAAGCGTATCTGAGGAAACTGGAAACTTGAGAGCAGCGCAGTGTCTACATCTCACACATTCATATTCATAAGTACATCACTCACCAGGCAGTCAAACACCTTTAGACCATAACGCTGGGGACTCTCGTCTAAAATCCCAAACAAGGTATCCAGAGTGTCCTGTAAAAACTGTAGAGACAGTCAGTTGTTATAAAAAATCCAGTTTCTGCAGCGTTAGCAGTTACAGTATGAGTTTTATACCTTAACAATCTCTGTGCCATCAATGTCCTTGAGTTTGGACAGGCAGTCAATGATTCTGTCCGGATGGACCCTCCATTTTAGCAGATCCAACATGTCACCTGAAAACAATACAATAAACGTGCACTTATTAGTTGGACGCATTTTATATTGGGTTTTGCATCCCCTCCCATCAGAGGGTTTCCATGAATCTGCTATATTAGTGATTAAAATATAACTTATCTAGTTAACGTTAGTTTGTTCACAATAGCTTGTTGCAAAGTGCACTGCAACTAACAAGCCAAAGCTGTTTCCCGTGCATTGTTTTATTTGTGACCATTTTTCAATTAACTTTAACTTGAACACAGTTTTAATTTAACATTATTGGCCACAAGTAGCATATAGTTTAGCTGTGCATTTGCTAAATGAGCACTGTGCTAGGCCCGAACTGAGCCCACTGTATAGCTGCATCCCAAATGGCACACTATACACTATGCACTCATGCACTATGTACTTATGCACTTACACACCAAATGGCACACTAATGTTTTTTTACTAAGTGAAAATTCAAACCGTTTCCCTAATGACGTTTGACAGTTGCCAAATCCGTGAAATAAATGACAGAATTATCAAATAATACCTGCCATGGGTATATCCGCATTCACCATCGGGAGGCGCTATAATCACTCTCATAAGAGAATTTAGCTTTCACCATCCAAAATAAAGTTATCCAACATGTGCGCCCGATAGCTCCGCCCCATCCGCTACGTAAGCAAACCTGCAGTCGTTGAGTGTGTGAAGTGTCCATCATTACACACTTCATTTCATCTTAATTAAAGTGCACTTATTATTTTTTTACTTTTCAGTGTGAACACACTACTTACACTATTTATACTACAAAATGGCGTAGAATAGTGCATAAGTATGCGATTTTGGACGCAGCTTATGTTTTGTATAATCGATTTATATTCTGTTCTTAAGTGACTTGGTTATTTTAAGTAAAATTTTAAGCCTTTTTTAATTTCTTGATTTTATTGTTGGGATTAATTTTTTATGATAGTTTTTCGTTCTTTATGTAAAGCACTTTGAATTACCACGTTGTATGCAATCTACTACAGTATAAATAAACTTGCATTGCACTGTCATTGACTAGATAAAATTACAGAGAAAAGGAAAATGGACACAAGATCATTTTTCAGTGCACCAAAAAGCCAAGTAAATACAATTTGGCTTTAAGAATGGTTGCTTATGAAAATACTAATGTCACAATACCTATCACAGGCAAAGGAGACTTTGTCAATCAAGAGCAGGGTCAATGTCAATCAAATATACAGTGGTAAGGGTGTTGTGCTTTTATTGAAAGAGCCCCTATTGAGAGTTTTCAAAAATGACCTTCCATGTAGTGTGTAACACCGATCTAAGTGAAGTGAAATATCCAGCTAAAGCTTAAATCTGAAAGTGGGCAGATTTTAAAACTATTGATTCATCTAAAAAAAGAGTCGACTCATGGTGGTTAGAATGAATCATCTTTATAACGAGTCTTTAGCCGTTTCGGCGTGACGTGACTATGAAACATAATTGTGTCGGGAAAATTTAAACCTGCGCCCCACCCACTAACACAGCAGCAAAGACTAACAGATCCTGAAGTCATGAGTTAAGAAGATGCTGTGCTTACCTGGATATTATTTTAAGTGTGAAGGGAAATAATTGATTCGGCAATCTACACGCTTACAGTGGGCGATTCATTCGTTTGTTAAAGGAAGAATCAGAAAAGACTGATGTATGAGACTTGTGAGAATGGACAGACAATACACCAGGGGTGCGTGCAAAATAAGGCCAGTTTATTAGGTACAAAGGCAGCCTGCTGCGCGCTGGTGGGCGCTACAACCCCCTGGCTGGGTGGGGATGTGATATTTGGGCAAAGTAGAGTACAGGTGAGATTCGAGTGATCCTTGTTTACGAGCTCATTTGCGTTTGTGAGCTCACGTTTTACTGCCGTTTGTCATTGCTATGGCCACCGACAGCTGATCCTACAGATGTGCAGTGGTCAAGGTTCAGAATACTTCAGCTTTTGCTGCTGTGTGGATTAATACTGAATGTGTGTCATGGTTAAGAATGCAGCAATATGCTGGTGTTTGACTACACTGCTTTTGGTGGTAAGGTGTCTGAATAACACTGTTGAGTAAGGTTTATTATGAAGCGTGTTTCGGGCGACCGCTGCGATCGGATCCTAAATCAATGTTGGGGACCTTGGGGACCAAACACAACAGGCTGTCATCGGTCCAATCAGCACAGATTAGCTTCGCGCTAAGGAGGGGTTTGGGAACAAATGAATCGCTGAACGATTCATATGGGAGTCGCTGGGATAATTAGGTAAAAATAAATTCATATTATAAAACCATGAAAGTGTTTTTTTACCTAGCATGCATTTCAGTAGGTTGTTGGAGATCTATATAACCGAAATATGACCCTATTTCATGTATAATATTGGCTCTTGAAGGGATAATGACAGAATTTCTAATGAACATTTTTTTGAGTTGTGGCTATTCAGCAGATGAATATCACAGGCTGACTATTTTACAGTATGATCTGTCGATTTAACAAGTGTAATGTAAACAATTTAGTTATTATAAGTATAAAAAATATCTTTTCCTGCTTTTTTTCAGCTTCAGGAGTCAGTCAGTTGACCATAAGTAACATAACAAACAATGCAATAAATAGTTCTGATGAAAAATCTGCTGACATTGAACCCGAGAAATACTTTGAAAATAACCATAATGACACAGTCTCTGTGCTACATTAATAATGATAAAAATACCATTTTTAACTGCGGGGAAACATCTATATAAGTACAATTTGACTGTATTATTTGTGTCCCTTTCAAAAAATTGGTCATGAGAAATGTTATATTTACGCCTATGCCAACAAATCCATCACTGATCAATCAACTGAATCAGTGTTGGCAATTCAAATATTGTGAGTGAAGCAATCAAAGGTGAATTAAATCCACTGTTTGTAAATTAACCGCTATAAGTGAATGGACTTGGTCAGTCATCTACTGGCAAAATCAACTGTTGTCAAAACAACTGATTTCAAATTAAAGACTGCAAACCAACAACTGTTTAATTCTGTCAAATTTAAGCTGTCATCACACTGCACTTTTCGCTCCATAGACTTTCATTCATACACACGTGAATGCGACAGACTGGAAACGTAAACCTACAAAATCACATCATGTGACTGCATAAAACCGATCAAATTTTGACCTTGACCGAATTTCAACCTTTGCTTTAAATGAAAGATTGGCAAATCAACTACTGGTGAATCAACCATCATCAATAATGAATCAAACTTTGGTAGCAAATTAAAGATGGGTGAATCAGCTTTAAATAGATCACCATCAACATTAGTGAATTAAGCTTTGATACCAAATAAAAGATTAGTGAAGCAGCTGTAGGTGAATCGACCACCATCATTAGTGAATCAACAGATTGGCGAATCAGCTGTAAGTGAATCCAACATCATGATTAGTGAATCAAACTTTGGTATCAAACTAAAGATTAGCAAATCAGCTGCAGGTGAATCAAATGTCATTTTTAGTAAATTAACCTTTGATACTACATTAAAGATTGGCGAATCAGCTGTAGGTGAATCAACCTTTGACACCAAATTACATATTGGTGAATCGGCTGCAGTTGAATCAAACATTATCATTAGTGAATCAACCTTTGGTATCAAATAAAAGATTGGCGAATCTGCTGTAGGAGAATCAAATGTCATTTTTAGTAAATTGACCTTTGATACTACATTAAAGATTGGCGAATCAGCTGTAGGTGAATCAACCCTCATCTTTAGTGAATCAAACTTTGGTATCAAAGAAAATATTAGCGAATCAGCTGCAGGTGAATCAATCATCATAATTAGCGAATCAACCTTTAACACCAAATTACAGATTGGTGAATCAGCTGCAGCTGAATCAAACTTCATCATTCTTTGGTACCAAATAAAAGATTGGCGAAAGAGCTGTTGGTGAATCAACTGTCATTATTAGTGAATTAACCTACGATACCACATTAAAGATTGGGAAAACCCAATGAATTAAGTGAATTAAGTGTTGATAAATCAACCAGTTTTGGAGTATTTTTAAATGCAGCCAAGCACTGTCCTCTACAGTTCACAATTAGCTCGATGAAGTTCAAAGATCAAGCTGAATATAAATGTCATAATAAACATTAAAAAGCCTAAAGCTTGTGACTGAGTAAAGATGCAATACAAACTGAGTCTAATTTGGTTTCAGTGCCTTCGGTTAAATAAGAGGCAGATGGCCGTTGATATGTGTGCAGTTGGACGAAGGAGCAGCAGAGCCGCAGAGACACTGGGCGAAGCTCCAAGGTCAACAGAGGCAGGTGTGGGCTCAGCCCGCTGTGATCTCCAGCCCAAAACGCAGACCTTTCTGTTTTCTGCCACTGTTACCATGACACTCACCTGCTGAAGGGCTCAATCAATCAATATATCACAATGTCAAGGTCATGATGCTGAGATGAGGCCATATGGAGCCAAAAGGCATTTCTGAAATCACTGCTTTCTGACAGGCTAGCAAGAAATTCGATGCTGTTATTTTAATGCATGAAATTAATTAATTGCTTATAAAAAAAAATAATTAACTAATAATTGCACCTGACCTCCCCAGTTCAAACTAAAAACACGATTATTTTTCTTACACCATTGGCAGGTTATTTTGCTTGTTTTAAGGACAATAAACCTATTAACCTATTATTTCTGAAAACTGAAATAATTTGAAAATTTTGTGCTAGAAACAAGTCAAAAGCTGTAAGTAAGAAAAGCATTTTTCGCAGTGTAAATATACATTTAGATGCTGCTGTACCTCTATGTGTAATACATTTTATGTTGAATCAAAACTATCTAATTTCTAAGTTTTTCACATTTAACAACTTCTTTTGAGGGAAATATCTCAGATATCTCATTGTTTTTGTGATTTTTTTTGCAACATAATGTAATTAAATTACAGTTTTTATTTGGTTGACAGCCATATCTTTTGAATTGAATGGCAGATTAGATTTAAGGGGTAATTAACCAAGAGCACAAATTCACACTTAAATTGTGAACACGTTTATGATTTTCTTTTCTTCTGCTGAACACAAAACAGCGGATTTGTTTTTTGGGATCATTCACATTCATAGTAGAAATGAAAATTACTATGGAAGTCTGCTGTTTTCCAACATTCTTTAAAATACCTTCTTTTGCGTTAAACAGAAGAAAAAAACTTCTAAACAGAATTCTAACACACTTTTAGCCTGAAACGGTAACTCCTTCATATTAAAAAAGAGCTTTTGTGTGTACAGAAGAGGATCACTATCTCACCATTCTGAGTGAGTTTAGTGGAGCAGAGAGACGACTGGATCCAAAAAGACTCTTTGCTGTTCTTTATTGTCTGGTTGTTGCCTGGCTGAAGGCTGGCTTTGGAGAATGGCAGTTTGAGGTACCGAGCAAGATCTTGAAGATCAGCTGTCTCTTCACACTGTTATGAAGAAAAGTTAAAAAAGAAGTCAAAAAACAAAAACACACAAAGAACATGAGAGCTACTAAATAAAAAGGTTTTTTTGGAGACGTTTACCTAAAATTGAGCACAGATCATTAATATTTCCCTCTTTTTTTTTGTCTTGTTTCTGGTACAGAAATTTAAACATTGTTGAATCAAGAAGCATTTTTTCAGGACATGTAAAAATTAAGGGAGATTTTCCTTAAAATTGATCAAGATAATATGCCAGAAGGGTAAAACAAAATAATCTTGATTTGAAATAAGATTTTTTTTTTTGCTTACCCACTAGCAGATTTTTTTATTTATTTATTTTTATTTTTTGCTTTTAGTAAGGAAAAACTGACTTAATTATAACTTATTAGTTTTAAAAATGAAACAATATTTTTTGTTTAAAAATATTTCTTAATTTAAAGTTTTTAAAAGAAACTTGGACTAGAAACAAGATATAATTTTTTTTTTTTTGCAGTTTATTTGCAAATTTGTTTTAATTGCCAAGTAATATGTTTAGTTTTCTTGTTATAGAAACTGTTTTTGTTTTAATATAGGGTCAACTTCCATTTTAAAAATGATATATAATGCAAATGTTTTAATAAAAAATTGCTGACATGATCTAAAGATGATCTGGTATGAATTTAGTGAAAGTCTAGGACAGTGGTGCTCATCCCTGTTCCTGGAGATCTACCTTCCAACGCAGTTCAGCTCATACTCTAATCAAACACACCTAAACCAAATAATTAGGACCTGAAGCAGCAATTGATAATTACAGACAGGTTTGTTTAATATTTGTTGCAACTAAAATCTGCAGAAAGGTAGATCTCCAGGAACAGGGTTAAGCACCTCTAATCTAGGAGGAGTTTAAAAAAAAAGAGATTTTGGTTGATTATACATGATTGGTATTACTGTTCTTGGTATTCAAGAAATCTGTCAAGCCCAGTCAGATGACAATAGGCAAAACTAAACACTAAAACATTGGGATTTTTGAAAATTTCTTTTTCATTTTTTACCACAACTTGGTACTGCCATTTTGACGTTTTGAGCACCTTTATGTTGCTAAAGACAAAATGTGAAACATTGCACCAATGCAACTGTAATATTTTAAAACAAATTTAAAATGTCACCCATCTTTTAGGAAATTGAGAAACTATAAGAAAAAATACTTCAGTTTTTATATCTCCTGTCCACTAGTTGGGACTATGCCAAATCTTTGTAGGTAACTGGTATTCTAAAATCTATTTCGGTAAGGTATTAGGTAAATCTGATCACATGTTACTCAAGAACTGATTTTGTTTTCTTTAGCCTGGACTTTAGATAATTTAGCTTTTTTTTGTGCAAACTGTAAAACTTGTCTAGGAGGAGTAAATTAATCGAAATTCAATCCAGCCAAAAGAACCAGCTTGTTGTCCCACAAATAGAAATCTGGGATTTTAAAAAATAAGTGCAAATCACATTTAAAATGAATGTTTAGATGTTGAAATAAACACTTACTGGCCACTTTATTAGGTACACATTACCAATACTGAGTTGGACCCCCTTTTGCCTTTAGAACTGCCTTAGTCTTTCGTGGCAAAGAATCAACAAGGTACTGAAAAAAATCCCCAGAGATTTTGGTCCATATTGACATAATTGCAACACACTTGCTGTAAATTGTCGGCTGCACATCTATGATGCGAATCTGCCATTCCACCACATCCCAAAGGTGCTCTATTGGATTGAGATGTGGAGACTGTGGAGGCCATTTGAGTACAGTGAACTCATAGTCATGTTCAAGAACCAGTCTGAGATAAATCATTATGACATGGCACGTTCTCCTGCTGGAAGTAGCTATCAAAAGATGGGTACAGTGTGGTCATAAAAATGAACAGACATGGTCAGGAACAATACTCATGTAGGACATTGACATTATGCTCAAATGGTACAAATGGGCCCAAAGTGTGCCAAGAAAATATCCCCCCGACCATTACACCACCATCATCAGCCTAAACTGGTGATGCAAGGCAGGATGGATCCATGCTTTTTATGTTGTTGACTCCAGATTCTGACCCTAACATCCGAATGTCGCAGCTGAAATCGGGACTCATTGGAGCAGGCAACATTTTTTTCAATCTTCTATTGTCCAAACAAGTCTGGTCATTCTCCTCTGACCTCTGGCATCAACAAGGCATTTGCACCCACAGAACTGCCCCTCAATGGATAATTTGTCTTTTTTCTGACAGTTCTCTGTAAACCCTAGAGATGGTTGTGCATGAATATCTCAGTAGAAATACTCCAGTCTGGCACCAACAACCATGCCACACTCAAAGTCCCTTAAATCACTTTTTTTTGCCCCATTCTGATGCTCAGTTTGAACTTCATCAGATTGTCTTGACCATGTCTACATGCCTAAATTCATTGAGTTGCTGCCATGTGATTGGCTGATTAAAAATTTCCATTGAGCAGTTGAACTGGTGTACCTAATAAAGTGGCCAGAGAGTGTATATAAAAATCTGTCATATATGTACATATATGCAACATATATTCAAAATATTGTAAAAATGGGTGTTAATAAATGAACATGACAGTATGGTTTTGAAAGTTTCAGAATCGCACCCAAAAAAAGTGCACCCATGCCTATTACCTTATGGACAATGAGCTCATGCGTCCCATCAGGCAGTGGCCTTCCATCATCCTGCATCAGCGGCACAAAAGAGAAGCCAAACAGCTTCTTCTCACCTTTTTCTTTTGCTGGTGGAGCAGAAACAACAGTGCTTACTGTATGTGAAATGAGTCAATAATGGGAAAGTCTAAAATCTCAGAAGTGAATAATAAGTAGACGCAAAATTCATCTGAAGGAAAAAAAAATGTGAGTAAAGTGAATAATGCAGTCTTACTGGAGCAGTGCCTGAGCTCAAAGCGTAAGTGTGTGCCCCGAAACATCTCCAGAGGAATGGGTAGTTTGATCTGCTCAGCCCAGCGAGGGCTGTTACTGTGGTACAGGACAAAAGAGTGGTGCTCATCCACTCCAGGTTCCCCAGAGCCACAACAAACCAGACCCTGAGAGGCAGAAGAACACGGTACATGAAACTGACCCTAATTATAAAACACTTAGTCCTACTGTAATTCATGTTATTTAGATCTATTAGTTTATTTCAAGATGTGGTTTCCCACCTTCAGAAGCTGCCCGTCAGCTCCTAGCAGATAGACTGTGACTTCCACATTACGTGCCACGCTTTTTCCTCCTTTCTCGAATTCACCCCTCTCAAGGGTCACATACAAATCATTTCTCATTTCACCTGCAGGAGGAAGATAACCGCATCTCAGGAATCATATTGTACCAGGACAGCAATTTCAGGCAGTTATCAGGTGTTGAAATCAGCCTATCAGAAGAGGCTGCTGAAAACGAAGCTGTTCTTTGTATGGTGTGTTGATACACTGATAGGAGTGTATAATATACTCAACTACTGCTGAATGTATATATTATATATGCATTCATTCATTCATTCATTTTCTTGTCGGCTTAGTCCCTTTATTAATCCGGGGTTATTAATAATAATCGGTCAATTTAGCCTACCCAATTCACCTGTACCAAATGTCTTTGGACTGTGGGGGAAACCCACGCGAACGCAGGGAGAACATGCAAACTCCTCACAGAAACACCAACTGAGCCGAGGCTCAAACCAGCGACCTTCTTGCTGTGAGGCGACAGCACTACCTACTGCGCCACTGCGTCGCCCATATGTGCATAAACACTACACAAAAAATCTTGAAAGGACAAAAAATTTAGTTTGGCAATTCACAATTCATTTCAGCTAAAATGTAAAAAAAAATCATACCAAAAGTATCCAAAATAAATATATTTTGATAAAAAAAGTATTTAAAAAAAGTTTGTCAAGGGAAAGTTTGGCTTGTTCCAGTTTGAAATTAACATTTGGATTACTTTTAAAAGCTTGAATAAAAAAAAAAGTATAATTAAGATGATTAATTTAATTAGATTGATGGCTAAATGAAGTTTAAAATCCATCTAGCCCATCCATCATACACAAATATCCAAACACCACCAAAGACAAAACAAAGAAGATAACTCATCAGTACATTTATAGCATGTTTTAGCTAGTTTCTAACACTGCAAACATTTTACATGCAACAATTTAGCTTATGGGTGAGGCAGTGGCGCAGTAGATAGTTCTGTCACATCACAGCAAGAAGGTTGCTGGGTCGCTGGTTTGAACCTCGGCTCAGTTGGCGTTTCTGTGTGAAGTTTGCATGTTCTCCCTGCCTTCCTGTGGGTTTCTTCCGGGTGCTCTGGCTTCCCCCACAGTCCAAAGACATGCTGCAGGTGAATTGGGTAGGCTAAATTATCTGTAGTGTATGAGTGTGTGTGTGAATGTGTGTATGGATGTTTCCCAGAGATGGGTAGGGCATCCGCTACATAAAAACTTGCTGGATAAGTTGGCAGTTCATTCTGCTGTGGCGACCCCGGATTAATAAAGGGACTAAGCTGACAAGAAAATGAATGAATGAATGAATGAATGAATGAATTTAGCTTATTGCTAGTTTCAATGTGTCACTAGCTTATCTGAATTCCACTAGCATGTTTTACTACACTATTATAATTGATAAGTGACTACAACACTTTGTTTACTATATATATATATATATATATATATATATACATACACATACACAGTTGGGTCCATTCATTTTTGGACATCGACACAATTCTATGTTTTTTGGCTGTATACATCAACACAATGGATTTGAAAATAAACAATAAACTATGTGCTTTAACTTCAGACTCTCAGCTTTAATTTGAGGGTATTTACATCCACATCAGGTGAACGGTGTAGGAATCACAGCAGTTTGCATATGTGCCTCACACTTCTTAAGGGTCCAAAATTAAGTCAGCAGTGAAGCACATCTTGTTCATTTCATTTCAAATGGATTGTGCTAGTGTTTAGAGCCAAAAATGTTAGAACTGTGTTAATGTCCAAATATTTATGGAACTGTATATATATTGCAATCATGATTTTCGAAAGTATGACATTACTTTGTAAATATCATCTGTTGAGCCTCCCCAAGTTTGGACCAAGCTGCATATTGCTGTACGTGCAGATAATAATGTACAGTAGGTATTTGCATAAGACTAACGTAATAAAGACCTTTTGAAGGCCATACATATGTACAGTACTTACATTCTGCACATTTTAACAAATTGCTGGCATGTTTATAGAACATTTTAACACATTTCTAGCATGTCTCTCACATAATCCAACATCTAATCTACCACACTTGCAACATGTTTTAAGAGTTGATAAGATGATTTAGGACATCACTAACATGTTTTAGCTTGTCATTAACACATTTTAGCATGTTCTATAGTGCATTGTGTGCCATAAAAAAATAATAAATGTATTTTTGTTATTATGGTCAAACAAGGGGCATAACATGTCTGATTCTGTTACTTTGTGTTGTGCTGACAGTATGTGACAGCAAGCAAAGGATGAACATCCTGTAAAATCCATCCTATTTTGTTGAGCATTGATTTTTTTTTTAGACTTGCAATCTTTGGAAGATATGCTTGTGTTATGGAAGAAACAGAAGCACTCAAAGTTCATTATAATTCAATAAAAACAGTATTTTGCTACTGTTAAGCCTGTATTTACACGACTAACCAATTTGTTTAGTACATAATGACATGATTAATCCAATACTACAAATGGCACTGAGCGGCCCACATTACCATATGATGACAAAAGATATTGTAAAAAAATACAGATTTAATTTGCATAACAATTTGACCATAAATGATGTACGTAATGTAATGTAAAAGAGCGACACAATGAAAACCAAATGTGATTATCCCACCTGGAATGATGATATCGGAGAAACCCAGTCTCTTAGTAATAGAGACGTTACGGGTGAAAAGACGCATGTAATCCTTCCGAATCTGCTCCATATCCCCGTGCAGTAGCTGGAGGGAGACATTAAGGCCTGCAAAAGAAACATAAATGCATTTCAATAAACCTTCGCAGTAACATCTGACACAAAAATATAGAAACATACGTTTCTAGTACCAACTAAAACAGATGTATTTCTTGTAATTTAAGGATTAGCATTAGAAAATAAATGTTTGATTCAAATCCATAACAGACAGACAGACATTTATTCTAATATTCATGCTTCTGTTCTGAATATGGTTAAATTTTTAAGGGGTTATTGTAGGGCAAGGGAAAATAAATACATGTTTACAATATTTGTAAACCTTTTTTTTATATTTATGCCTCCTTGTAGCTAAATATACATTGTGAAATGATATGTGGCTAGCATACTAAAAAGGTATATCCATCCATCTATTTATATCTATCTATAGTATCTATACCTATCCATATCGTTCTATCTATCCGACCAACCATCCATCCATCCATCCATCCATCCACCCATCCATATCTGTCAATAAATCCATATCCATCCATTTATCCATTCATCAATCCATATCTGTCCATCCATCCATATCCATCTACCTATCCATCCAACCATCTATCCATCCATCCATATCTTTCTATCCATCAATATCCATCTATCCATCCGACCATCCATACATCAATCAATCCATCCATATCTGTCCATCCATCCATATACATCTACCTGTCTATCCATCCATATGTCCATCCGTTCACTCATCCGTTCACCCACCCATCTATCTATCTATCTATCTATCTATCTATCTATCTATCTATCTATCTATCTATCTATCTATCTATCTATCTATCTATCTATCTATCTATCTATCTATCTATCTATCTATCTATCTATCTATCTATCTATCTATCTATCTATCTGTCTGTCTGTCTGTCTGTCTGTCTGTCTGTCTGTCTGTCTGTCTGTCTGTCTGTCTGTCTGTCTGTCTGTCTATCTATCTATCTATCTATCTATCTATCTATCCATTCATATCTGTCCATCCATACCTATCCATATGTCCATCCGTTTACCCGTCCAACCATCTATCCATCCTTCCATCTATATCTGTCAATCAATCCATATCCATCCATTTATCCATCCATCCATCTATCCATCCATCCGTTCGTCTGTCTGTCTATCTATGTACCTGACTTTTTTCTGAAAACCCAGTAATTCTCTTACTGCATTTATAAAGTACTATACTATAAAAAAAATTGACATGCTTACTTCACCTAAAACAGTTAGTAAAACTGTTGTAACCTGGAACTGTTAATTTGACTATATTTTTTATAATTATGCAAATAGTTCACTTACATAATCATTTTAAGGCAACAGGTTTTCTCACCTTCAGTCAACTAATCGCTTTAAAATCAAGGCGTTAAATCTCTTTTTAAAAGTAAATTCAACTATTTGCTTTTAAACAAAATCAACACATTTACTCACTTTTTAAAACAATGTCAATTTTTTTTTACAGTTCATTAGATACAATAAAAAAGAAATAGAAAAAAACAAGTTACAGAGTTCACAAGATTGTGCATCCCAGGAATTACCTGACTGCCTCTCAATTATTGAGTAATCTGCTGCTTTAATCCTCATATGTAACGTTTGTGCATGTTACCATAACAGCTCCATTGGATGAGTAATAGATCTCATTGTGTTTCAGCACTTGATGACAAGCATTTCTCTGCCTCCCTCATTTATGTGACTGATGAAAGCCAACGATTCTGACATCCGTGCACCAGATTTACACTTTAAAGTCCCAAGCCTCTTTGAAGAAACACTTTGTTTCTCGAGTAATTTAATCACAAAGCAGAGCTAGATGTTGAGTTCTTACAGATGGAAATTTCACCCATTCCCATTCCTTCATTTGTCTGAATGACTTTCATCTTAAGCATAACCCTGCTGTTCATCTGCTGAGGGGCACGGCCTGTGGTTTAAACCGACACTGCATAATCCTCTTTCTTACTTGATCTTTTTTTTTTTACTTTATTTTATTTTATTTATCTGGCCCTCTTCTTCCGGCTTAATATTCCAATGTCTTCCTCAGGGTATTTTTACTATTGTTTTGCAGGAAAACCTTCTCATACTTCACCAACAACGTTTATGTTCATTGTGTGTGTGTTCAGTTCTCACCACAGTGTTTCTGCATTTGGATGGATAAAATATAGAGTAGTAGACTCCACTTGCTATGTTTATATGACATTTTAACATAATGCTAGTCTGTTTATAACACAATTCAACATATTCTAGCCTAATCTACCACACTTGTAACATGTTTTAAAAAGTCAATAACATGATTTAGTACATCGTAAACATGTTTCAGCTTGTCTATGTTCTATAGACACAATGCTAACATCTTAGCCACATTGCTAGCAAAGTAACTGCTATTTTATTCACTGTCAAAAAAGCTGGGTTCATCACAATCCCTTCACGCCATCCCAATGCAAAAAAAGAGTAAGTTAACAATTTTTTTTTTTTTTACAATTTAGGTTGATTTAACACAAAACTATTAAGTTGTCTCATAAAATCTCAATAATGGTGTTGTTTTAGTTCATTTGAAATAAGTAGTTGAACCAGTAGAGTGTTGATACATGACCATTGTAGAAAGGGTCAATAAATCGTTGCAGACACACTTTCTATCTGAGCAAACAAATTCGTTTATTCTTGTTAACTGCCAAAAACAAAATGGCGCTCCATAGCAACCACCATCACTGTGAAACCAAACATAACAACGTCATCATAACACTAAAGGGGAAAAGAAATCTTCAGCTAAACACTGAGCAACAAAAAACCATGGTGATTACAAAGACCATACAACTTAGTCGGGAAATACTGACAGCAAATGCTTTCTGAAAGAACAGTATGAAATGACATAGATAGGCTATGGTGAATTATGTACTAAAAGGAATTATGTGTGTACATATATATATATATATATATATATATATATATATATATATATATATATATATATATATATGACTTAACTTTAGAACTCTTAACTTTAAAACCTACGTGCACAACTGAGTAGGATAAACGTTTTATTCCATTTGAAAAGATGTGCATAAACTGAGATGAAAACACTTTTAAGAAAACAAATTCCAGTATGCGCATTAAAAAAGATCATGTAATTTTGTTATAAGAGATCATGTAAGGATTAAATTGTGTGTGAATAGACAAACCAGCAGGCTGAGCACATTGTAAACCATCTGAAATGTTGTTTTGGACAGTCTAAAACTCCTTTACCATCTTAGTAATAGTGTTGTTATATTAATAATGACCTCTAAAATCAAGAACGTCTGTGCTTCATGTCTCACACCTTTAAACACCACCACACATTCTCTGTGTGTCAGGATTGCCTTCTGCAGCACGAGTGTTTTGGTAAATGAAGAAAAGATTCACGCAACTTCTCCTACCACAGCAAATTCAGTTTTTACTGTTGATATTTGGTGCAAATTAATCAGGAAGTGATGATTTTGTTCTCTTGGATCTTTTATGTGATAATCCAGTTTTGCGCATAAAGTTATTTTCAATATTTTATTGCATTTTTTTACAGATAACATACAAGCTTACAAATGTATATGAAAAATAGAAGTCATATCAGGAAAGAGATGACATTAGGATTAGGAAAATGGGGGAACAGTTTTTGAACAAAATATCTCACTTAAAAGAGATGGAAAAGATGACTGTTTGGGAGATAAAATTTAGTTGATAGGAGTGAAAAGGAGGGGAAAACATTGTTATCATACAGACTGTTTAAAGTGGCAAGGCCTTTCATTGACAAAGTATTAAAAACTCAATCTAATATAGATGCTTTGTGTATTTCATGGGGAAGTTGGGAATAGACTGTAGAACATTGACAGATGTAAAGAGGCAGATAACTCTATATGTGTCCAAGGTGGGTCAGGAACACCAGTTTTGTGACCAATCCAATAAAGTATTTTGATAATATTGCAAACCCAAAAGTAATATTGAAAATTTGGGAGAGCATGATCCCCTTTAGATTTGGGAAGCTGAAGAACTGACTCTCTGATGCGAGCTAGTTTGTTACACCAGTTGAACCCGCACAAAAGTTGCTCTAGGTTAGTAAAAAAAAATATATTTCTGGAGACTGGGACATGTTGAAAAACATATAAAAACTTGGGAAGAATGATTATTTTTATAAGATTTACCCGACCTATTATGGAAAGGGGGAGGGAACCCCAGCGAGCTATATCTGATTTGCATTTATCTACAAGTGGTATGAAATTTTTAAGAAATAAATCTTTAAAAGAACCCAAAATAAATATACCAGGATACGTAAACCCTTCTAAAGCTAACTGAAAAGGAAATGAAGAGTAAGGGAGGGCTTTAGGAGGTGATTAATAAAAAAAATAATTCACCCTTTTGAAAATATATCTTGTATCCTGAAAGGGCACCAAACTGGTCCAGAATTAAAAGTATTTGCGCATAAAGTTAATTCGCATTTTTGGATGGAAACATAGCTAGTGAAACCCTCCGACAGCAGGATGTCCAAGGTAATGGGATGAGCATTTCAGGGTGTGAATTCTGCGACTTTCGCTCACTGAAAAGCTGAATTTGCAAGACATATAATAAACAGAAAAACAAGGCTCTGTTGTGCTTTGCATAATTTTAAAATATTTTCAATTTGGATATTACTTTTCATGAATTTAATAGCCATTATGGGAGCAACAATTGAAAATTTACCTCAGACTTCTAAAAGAAATGAAAATAAACACAAGCACCCAGGATTTGAAGTTGTCATTATGTGGCCAGCGCTTTTGAAATTTACAATTTCCTGAATTGTTTGCCTCAGTTAACAGTTTGGTGCCTAATAGTTGACAAGCAGAAAATAATTGAAATATCAACAAAATATAGTCGAATGCTGTGTTCACATTAGATGCGGCATGCACAAATAAATCATGATATTCAAGCAAAAATATACACCTGAACATTTTGAGTTTCCTCGCTTTATTTGCGTGTCAGATTTGCTTCATTTACACATAAACTTAATTTTGCAAAAGACATGGATTTGCGGATTTGACTCTAACTGCTAGATGACTAACAAGGATTTTATTGAGAGTATAGCTGTGTTAATGTGCTTTAGGAAAGCTGAAAAACAGTGTATATTTGTTCAGCGCCATGTCTGCGTCCACTAGATCCTTTCAGAGGTGCACTTAGCTTAACTTAACTCCTCCAGAAACTATACATGGATGATGGAGGCTTTCAGCTGTGCTTCTGACTAAGCCAAGCTCAGTTTGATGAACTGTTGTCTGGTGTTGGCAAGAGGATTTTTCCTCGAGACACCAACAACAAGCACTACGTCCTAATCACGCCCCTACAAGAGCAAGCTCTTGATTGGTTAACATGGCACGAATGTCTGCTGAAGTTCAGATTTTCCAACTTAAGCAATCTGTGCGATTCACTTGTTCAGCGTGTCAAACATGCAAATTGCTCAACTTTTGCTGCCAGATTTGTGCGAATCGCATAATTAGCGTGCCTCTTTTACGTAAACTGCACCACAGGAGGTCAATTCCCATCTTTGCATTGACTTAACATGTAAATCCCTCACCCTTGACACTTCATCCGCATCTGGTGTGAACGCATAACCATAACAAGTATGAACCACAAAAAACAAGCCTGCCTTAAAAAGGTTAGTTCACCCAAAAATGAAAATTTACTCACTATTTACATACCCTTAAGTGGTTTTAAACTTTGAGTTTTTCATTGAACACAAAATGTTACAAATCTGTAATCAGTGACTATGGTTAGGAAACAGAAAAAAGGAACTCAAAACATGTCAGTGACAAGTCAATTATGTTTTAATGATGACTGAATCTTTGAAGAAGAGACTGAAGGAGAGTTAACATCCTACGACTCCTTTTTGTCTGCTGCAAACTTGTATTGATTAAAAGAATTAATCTTTCCTTGTTCTCTAATTTTAAATGTTGATTTTCACAAAACAAATGGATTTTGTTGAAGCTAGCACAAAGCAAACACACAACTAAAATTCAAGTAGTGTTTACAAAGTGGTCTCTAAATTTTTCATCTGCAGGTTTAATGGCTTTTTGAGATCTACAAGCTTCTACAAAAGCCACATCTTCATTATGGTCTGGTAATATATTCAGACTAAGCTGCCCACACGAGTGAAATCACCAGCAGTCCATTCATTTTCCAAGCTCTTGCGAGATGATGCACACCAAATTACATAACTACTACTCCACCACCTCCACAAAACATGGCATCAACAACAGCATGTACTCTGAGACCCCCATTCCAGCTTTCATCTGTTTGCACTTTTGAACATAAAAATGACTGTTGTTCCTTCTGTTCCCCTTTAACTTTTTTTTTGTAAACAGGCGAAAAATCAATAACAGTAATTTGGCTTTTATACAAAAGATTAGTTGTAATTGTTGTCGATATGCCCATTTGAAACATTTCAAGTGTCGACAATACCATGAAAAGGGTCAATTGCTTTCTGTCCATGCCATTGATGTGGTGTTTTAGTTCACACTGATAGCAGATGAGTGTGACTCATAAACGAGTAAGAATAAATGAGACAGAAACAAAACAATACAAAAAACAAACAAACAAAAAAACAAATTCAGAAATAAATACAGAAATCAATTAAAAACAGAGAAATACAAAGTTGAACAAAATAAAACAAAGCAAAACAAATATTTGAGATCATAAATAATAAACTTAAAAATAATAATAATAAACTTTAAAAAACTTAATAAAATACTTAATTAAAAATAAAATAAAATACTGCAGATGATCCTATTGATCACTCAAATAAATGTCTAAAAAAACTAAACAAGCAAAAAAATAATAATAATAATTTACAAATCATTAAGAAATATAAAGCTAAGCAAAAAAAAAAAAAAAAAGCAAAACACAAAAACTGGGATTGTAGACTAAAGTGAACTAAACTAAACTAAATTCGGTCAAAAGTCAAATATTTTATTGTATCATCCTGTAGAAAATATTAATTTAGAAGAGATATCTAGTTGTGAGGGGTGTACTTAGCTAAAGTCTATACCTGTATGTAGTATATAAATTACAAAAAATTTATAAAGAAATTAATATTAAAAAGCACTGACTGATATAAAAAAGAAGGCTAGATTTCTTAAACTAAAAAGTAATACTAAACTAAAGTACTGCAGATGACTTCTAATTTACTAGCTAATTGAGATCTGGGACTCAAAAAAAAACAATACAAAATTTAAAACAAAAATAACATATTACCTAAACAAAATTAAAAGTAAAATACTATTTAAAGTAATAAATTAAAAGTTTTTATAAAGATGACATTTTATTTAGATGGTTCGTTTGTTGAGTTTAAGTTACATTGCATCTACATGCCAACTAATTCTCATTAGATTATAAGCAGATGGTTGGGGATAGGGTTGGGGTTATGGTAAGTGTAAATTGACAAGTACTTGCAAAGTTTCTTGTAGTCTGTTAAATGTCTGTTGAAGGAGCAGTATCAACATATATTAAGCAGACAGTCTACTAACACTCAAATGGACCATTAAATTTAATTGTTGCCATTATAATTTTCATGAAATATTTAACCTCAGCTTTAATTTTGCAAATAATATAATGAGCTTCTTTGTGACTCATTTATTTGTATGATTTATGATTTTGACTTGTGACTTTACAACGATAAAACCACAAAAATCTTAGACTGAACTTCAGTGTACTTGCTCAGACAGATAAACACTCATCAAAAAAAAAAAACAAATCTTAGCCACCATTTACTGTAGCAGCATCCGTAAAACCATAGCAACAGCAGAGCCCCAGCAGCAGACAAGCAACACTCACATTTTCTTCAGTAAATGCTAGTATTTTGTGCAATCAAAGTGACTTTTGCTAGAAGAAATGACAAACTGCACTTTCAATCCACTGCAACTGCAAAACTTGATGACTTTTTAAATGAACTATAATTAGTTGCTATCAAAACACATTTCATGATGACAAATGGGCAACTCATAATTGTAATGCTTCTTATGTCTTCTTATTAATTAACAGTTTTTTCATGGACATCAATTTTGAGATTTTAGGCTTTTCAAGTTAATATTCTAATGTAATGAAAACTATCCAAGAAACACTTACTGTAAGTGTTCTGATATATGTAAAGGTCCTGTCAACATTAAAAATAATAGATATTTTATAGGCTGCTTTCATAAAAGGAGTTTATCCCTTGCATTGAGCCACAAATCTCTGCTTCAGCGTCTTTAACACAAAACTTTAAATTTACAAAGTTTTAATCTATTTATTCTATAGGTTAATAAGAGGGAAATGCTTATACATTTCAACAAAACATACAATTGAGGTCACAATTGTTAGCCTTCCTGTGATTTCGTTTTTCTTTTTAAAATAATTTCTAAACAATGATCAGCATGTAATGGAATTTTTCACAATATTTCCTATAATATTTTTTCTTCTGGAGAAAGTCTCATTTGATTTATTTCAGGTGGAAAAAAAGCAGTTTTTAATAAAAAAAAAACATTTTAAGGTTAATAATATTAGCCCTCTTAAGTAAGATTTTTTCGATTATCTACAGAACAAACCATCGTTAGACACTAACTTACCTAATTACCCTAACTTTAAAATGAACCCAATTAACCTAGTTAATCCTTTTAATGTCACTTTAAGCTGAATACTAGTATCTTGAAAAATATCTACTGAAAAATGATGTACTTTCAGTGTGACAAAAAAAAATCTGAAATGAGTTATTAAAACCATTATGTTTAGAAATGTGTTGAAAATTCTTCTCTCCGTTAAACAGAAATTGGGGGAAAATATACAGGTTGATAGTAATTCATAAGGGGTGAAAATTCTGACTTTAACTGCACATTTAGTTTTGACACCATGATGAATTGTTAGTTTCATGTCAGCCATTCCCAGAAGTCATCTACACTTTTCCCATGTGTATTTATCACGTATTTATCTTTTCCGCTTGTTTATTTATCTTGTCCACTACAGCACTTTTTTTGTTGTCAAAATGTTACAAGTCATGAAAGAAAATTAAGTGAACTCAAATCCTACTAGTTGACCCCAAGCAAGCGTCAATATGTGCCGCCACATTTGTACAGTGCTCCCAGAACAAATGTCATTCAACAACACCAGTCAAGACAGTGTGTAAATGTGAAGATGCTGAACTTGTGTACAGGTGTAATAAAGAGCAAACAAAAAAAACAAAACACAAAGGCAGAACATTTATTACGTAAGATTTTGTTTTTGTATGTTCTGAACTTTTGTGCTTAATTAGCTTTATTGATAATAATACAGTCTCTTACTGCACTGACCATAAGATAAAGTAGCACCAACTCAGTATATGTGTATATCTCTGGCTCTAGATGTCTAGATGTAGAGTCCTTTACTGCAGCTTGGTCCTACATTCATTTCAAAGGAGCGGTACCCTGTACTAAAATGGCAGCTCTATTAACACATTCCTTCCAATGGACAACAACAGGGTAGGCGACATCTAATGTAAATATCTATGCGCTTTTCCACTGCACACGAAATTTGGACACGACTGTCGAAATATGCCACCTTGTGGTAGTCAAACTGAATTTTCAGTTTTGTCGTGCACCATAAAAGTGAAGCTGTTCACGTCCGGTCGGCCGGTTGTATACGGTCTAGTCGCAGGAGTTCAAATATTTCAACGTACCCGCAGCTCAGGATCCAAATTTTACGCATACGGAGATGATCGGAACTCGACGCAACTCTCAGACAACTCTCCATTGCAAATAAATGACTTCTGGTCATTTGTCGTGTGCAGTGGAAAGGAGATATATATAGATATGTGCATGCTCAAATTGCCTTTGTTTAATTAGGAGGCATTCAGCTTTAATACATTTGTATTTGTATTTATATTGGGGTTGGGCCGATAGATGATGCCATCATCCATCGCCGACGGCCAATAGACAACACGATGCTGAGCCGGCATCGCCGATGCTCCGCCCCACCCCCATCGCAAACCTGCTCGCGAAAAATACACACTTAGGCTCCGTTTACACTAATACATCTTAGTGTTAAAATGGAATTTTAGAACGATAATGATCCACATCCACACCGTGTTTTATCTAGCATTTCTAAACAGCCCTCCCTCTGTTGAAAAACTACATCACATGACCACACACACACACACACACACACAAGTGTTGCTCACTGCAGAGCCCCACACACATACACAGAGCCACGTGCTCCTCTGAACTCCAGAGACATAGAGGAGTGCAAGTGTTTATCAAGATAGTACTGCTGGATCGCATCTCACTACAGTTGTTAAATGTGATATTCAGACATCCCAAGTCTACCGGAAGTTCTGGGAGTGTCTATGCATTTGCGGGACTCATAATGGCCGCAAACGAGTGATAATCTCCAGGAAATCGCGCGTCTCCCTCCCGGTCCTCAAATAAGTCACGCACCCCACCCTTCTCACCCCGGGATCCCTCCTCGCTCTTCAGACACATCGCGTGCAGTCTAAGATGCCAAATTAGTTGACATCCCCCAACCCTAATAGAGTGGAGAAACTATGATGTCAGGCGAGTTGGCTGCAAGCATAAAACTGGTTCACTTGATAAAATCCCTATAGGATTTTCCCATAGGCTTTTCAAAGATTGCAAACAATAAGCTCTGTGTTCAAACACTGTTATTACACTTACACAGTTTGTCCAGCCATATTAATCCTCACACGAAAATACAACTTTGAGCACTTTTGGATCTTAAATGCAAACGCAAGAACTGAAAAGCTAACATTAGGCTATAAATGGACTACAGTGACCTCGGGGCGCTCGCCTGTGACATCAACACCACCCTGCTACAGACAACTTTTCCAGCTTATTTTTAGAAATAATGTCCATGACAAAGAGCTAATCTCTCTGTTTATAATATTATAATCCACGCTATATAATATAAACAAATAAATACGCAAAACACATAGAACTATGTGCATTTTGGATGGGTTTTACGTGTGAAATACATTACAGTTTTGCTTTACGGTTGTTGTAAAAGTTTTAAAACTGTATGTATAAATGTGCCTACTGCCTACATATCATAACACATATTTAAATAAGTGCATTGCGCGCGCACAGCCTTAACAGAGATGAGGCGTGAGGGAGTCTATCAAATGCCTGCAAGTTCCATCATAGATGGATCTATTAAAAGAACAACATTCAATTTTCCTTTTTTTGTCACAAAGTACAGCGAAAAGCAGCCCATACAGCCACATCTGCTGGACATTTTATGGAGGAGTGTAAATACTGCAGTTATGATAGAGTTAAATGTGTTCAGATGAAGAAAAAAATGGCGAAAAATCACTTGATCACGTTAAAATGACAGTTAACATGCATGTATTTTTACACATTTATTCACACGATTGTATTACTGAGAGCAGGAAAGACACAGGCTGCACTGCGCTCCAGACCAGATCAGCTTGATGACGTATAATGTCTCCGACACCGCCTGTAGTCCCATTTATCAACTTATAGCAACTGTCTTTTTAAAGAAGCATAACCGGTTTAAAAAATTAAGAATGTGCTGTAACTGGTGTTTTATGTCGTAGAAAAAAACGTGAAAGTATATTAAGTTTGTGTTAGCCACGGACCTTATTTTAGCGATTTTACTGAAATCTCATTTCAAAAAGCCTATTAACTTTGGGACAAGGGAACCGGAACTGCTAAAATGCTCACTCGCTTCCGAGTTTTTGCATAGAAATTCACTTCATAGTTCCTCCACTCTATGTATCTACATTCTTTCTATTTCATAAGCTATAACCTAATTCATGACAAATATTATTTTATTTTGTGTGTTTGCGTGAGTTTTATTTGGGTGTTTTTGTACACACATTGAACTCTATTTTGATGGTCCATGCGCAAAGCGCAAAACGCAGGGCGCAAATGCTTTCAGGGCGTGTCAGGACGCGTTTTTGCTAAATTAAGGATGCCAAATCTGCCTTGCGCTTCGTAGCATGTTCTAAAAGGGTTGAGTTTATTTTCTTAATGAGTTATAGGTGTGTTTTAAGAATAAACCAATTACAGTCTCATCTCCCATTCCCTTTAAGAGTCAGCTGCGTTGCGCCAAGAGTGCATTCGCTATTTACAGGACGCAAAGTAAGTCTAAGTGGAAAAAATGAGCATTTCACAAGCAAACAGTTAACAGTTAACAGTTTTTTAACAGAAAACTGTTAAACAGAGCATCTACTGCGTGAGAATGAGAGATAATGGATCACTTTCACTTTCGCTCTTGGATAGGGAAACCTTTACGCACAGACATCAATTAGTCTATAAATAAATACTTTTGTTTGTTGAGCGCAAATATTCGTTTCAAAACTATTTCTAAATTCAGTTCTAATTTCCAGCAAATGAATAAATGAATAATAATAACAAAGTATGGTCAAAAACCTGAGTTATATCCTAAAACACATGCTGCGCCCCATATGGTCTAAAACCTGACAGGTGGGCAAATCTAAGCTTGTTTTTAATAAAACAAATATACATATGGATATAATAAATAATACTGCTAATAATAATAACATTAAACAAAAGCAAATTGTTATGAATGAACTGAAAAAGCCTCCAGAGATGAAGAAGACATAAAAGCAGTGATTTTTCATATTTATGTAGGCTAGAAAATAATATGTTTTGTAATATTTAAATCCGTTATATTTATATTCTGTATCTATTCTTATTATATCCTATATATATCCTTAATATTTACATTTTTTCATATGTAAAGATATTTGCCTATTGCTCTCTTGTGCGTATTAAGCAGTGCATAAGCGAGGCGCAACTCTTCGCCGGAGTTTAGACCGGGTTAGTTTTGGTCTAATGAAAAATCTATTATGGTTTCTCAAAATAACAACGCGCCAGCGGTCCACCTCAGAACGCCTTCCTTTTTAGACCAGAACGCCTAGGGGCGCAAAAATGAGCGCTAATGCATTTGCTATTTAAACAGCGTAGCGCAACGCCTCAAAACGACTCTTGCGCCAAGCTGAAACTACCAAAAGACTATTGCGTCACGCCTTGTGCCACACTGCGCCGGGTGTATGATAGGGCCCATTGAGTTTAATCATTGGGGCTATATGCCAGTACAGGTGTGCTTGATTGCAGCTAGTTTATAAGCGAAGAATGTGACTAATAGAGATATTTAATCTATTAAATAATGAAAATATGTTATATAAAATAATATGATATATTAGTATAAATGGACTATATAAAATATATAGGAAATATTTTATAATTTATGTTAAACCTTTTGATTTATTTCGGTAATTTCCTACAGTACACAAATATAAATGGACAGATAGAACCCTTAAAGGACATCCAGAACTATAAATATGCTCAAACAACTTAACTGCTCTTTTCTATTGCAAATGTTATTGTAACCTATATCCTTCTTTTTTATTTATTATTTTTATAATTATTATTATTTTTCAAAGTTTTTTACGATGTGGATGTCGTAATTGTAAGATTTTGGTTTGTTCATCATGTTGGTCAAGTTAACCCCCACAAACAAAGTATTTAAACATTTATTATTATATATGCTACCTTATATCTTAATGGTTTAAAACTATTCTTGAGCCTACTCTATAATGGAACATTTTGCACAAATATAAATAGACCTTCCTAAACCATGCTAACGTATAAATCGTCACCCACCTTCATAATTAAAAATGTAATTTTTGTTGAAAAACTTGTATACTTTATTAAGTTTAGAGTGTGGAGCAACAGAATATCAGTCCACAAGATGATAAACATCCGCTGAGGTAAATCTTATCGATACGCTACAAACTATCACTGTACCGGATGTTCGTTTGGCCGTTTGTGAAAAAGCAAGATATGCATGAGAAAAAATTGTTGTGGTGTTCACGGTCTGAAAATTTTTGTGCCGGACATGTATGCAAATGAGCACACACTTCTTGAAATAATGCCTCATTTGCATTTTTAAACATGATTTTAGAAAATACATTTTAACACTTAATGCGATCAATCAACTGCATGGGGAATTTTGATGATAAATGTTAGTCCTGCAGTGTTCTGCATTAAAAATGGTCTCACACAAACACACACACACACACACACAAATGCACACACACACACCCACACAAACAATACACTTCCAACTGCAGCTCTTTGAGTCACGCAGACGTCATAAAAACAAAAGCGTGTGAATAACAGCTCGACTCTGTTGAATCCACACTGGCGTATGCTTTCTGCTGCCCAATCTGCAGCGGTTGCTAGGAGAGAGGCTAGCATTTCTCTGTAAAGAGTCCTGCTATTTATATCTTAAGAGCACGAAGAAAAGAAATTCTGCAGCATGATTTGGTACAATCTGAATAGTTCAATTAAATGAATAGCTTGGCTCAGAAAAACACTGTTGCTATGATGGACGAATGTTCTTTAGAGGAACGCTTCAAAGAAAAGATGGATATCTAGTGCCTTTGGATGGTTTATTCTGCCAAAAACTTTCTGTATTAGACCAATTAAATTAAATTTAAAGAAAAGATATCAATTCCTGTTTTGTTAATATAAAACTTTTTTTTTTTAAAACAAAACCCTAAATATAGTTAAAGTTGAAGTTTGAATTATTAGCCCTCCTGAATTATTAGCCCCCTGTTTTTTCCCCAGAAGTTTTTTTTAACACATTTATAAAGATGACAGTTTTAATAACTCATTTCTAATATTTGAATAATTTTATCTTTGCCATGATGACAGTAAATAAAATTTCACTAGATACTTTTAAAGACTTCTATACAGCTTAAAGTGACATTTAAACGCGTAACTAGGTTAATTAGGTTAACTAGGCAGGTTAGGGTAATTAGGCAAGTTATTGTATAACGATGGTTTGTTCTTTAGACTATCAGAAACATATATAGCTTTAAGGGGCTAATAATTTTGTCCTTAAAATGGTGCTAAAAAATTAAAAACTGCATTTATTCTAGTAGAAATAAAACAAATAAGACTTTCTTCGGAAGAAAAAATAGTATCAGACATATTGATTTCATTGCTCTGTTAAATGTATTGTTAAAAACATAAAAAAAATAATAATTCAAAGAGGGGCTAATAATTCTGACTTCAACTATGTATAATGCATACTACTGTATATAAAATTCTGTGTATTGTTATAGAATAAATCTTAAATACAGCAACAAGACTGTCCTATGAACAAAACAAAACAAAGTAATAATACTGATAATAATAATATAATAAAACTCTTGAATAATAGATATTGTTATGAAACAAAACTTTATGTAGAGCTACAATATTGTCCTAGAAACAAAACAGAGACAGAAAAACTCTCTTTAGGTTATTGTATAAATATTATTACAAAACAAAACCCTTAGAACAGCCAACAAAAGAAAGAAAAACACATGTTGGTTTTCGATAACAAATATTATTACAAACAAAATTTTAAATACAGCGACAGGATTTTGCTAAGAACAAACATATTATTAGCTTGTAAATAATAAACATAGTTACGAGAAGAAAAAATAAATTTTAAAAAAGATTATCCAAGAAACAAAGCAAAACAAAAAATTGTCTCTAGAATAATAAAAAAACTTAATGAAGCAAAATCAAGCTTGAGAGCTCTTACCTGTATTTGAGCCAATATGGCTGTATCTTGAGCTGACCTTCCTGATGATACTGTCATGGATTTGATACCATTCGCTTTCAGCATTGCACCTGTGAATAAAATGTACCACAAGATCATTGCATTTTCAATAACAAGTGCAGTGTGATGTATTTTAACATTACCATGAAAGATTTATAATTTGTTTTTGACAAAATAATGAAAAAAAAAGGTTTATTATGACTATATTACAACCTGCAAGTGAACACTCCCTTGCCTTGTGTCTTGTGTCTAGGTTGTCACTGATGTAATGTGATGCCATGCTTAACTGTACAATTAAGGGCGCCCCTGTTTCTATATATAGATTGAGTGATATGTTTTCAAATGTTTTCACACTTTCATACAAAAAATTTATGAAGTAGACATCATATAATTAAAACTAGTAATTACAGTTTGGTCGTTTTTGATTTTAATTTCACCTCTAACAACCCACATAAAATTATCCCGTATCACGCGTTTTGCCCTGTATGGATGGAGATTGCTTATCTGAAATACAGAAATGGACAAGGATGTAAAAAAAGCACAAGTGTAAATGCGGTCTCAGTAATGTCTATCAAAAATCATAAATAGAAAAACTTAAACCTTTAAATGATATATAGCTTGTCATGATTGCTTTACATTTAGACTATGCTATTATGGTTGTGATTTATGTGAGCACAGATGGGACAGTGGACAATAAATAAAAAAACAAAACAAGAATCAAAACAAAACAAGAAAATCAAACCGATAGAACGAATAAAACATAAAATGCCACCAAAACACAAGTTCATAAAAGCACAGACAAACAACAAACTAAACAATAACAAAGAAAGAAAGAAAGAAATAAATAAAGAAAGAAAGAAAGAAAGAAAGAAAGAAAGAAAGAAAGAAAGAAAGAAAGAAAGAAAGAAAGAAAGAAAGAAAGAAAGAAAGAAAAAACATAGCAAAACAAAAGAACAATCAAAGCAAAAAGATTTAACAAAGAAATTAAACAAAACAAAATGTATGGCATTAAAAATAAACTAAAACTAACAAAATACTAATACTAGCTAGCAAACAAAAATAATTGCATAATAAGTAATTAAAGAGCTAACAAAAAAAACAAAATAAAACATTTATGAAATAGGTAATACATATATGTTAGTTAATTAATTAATTTATTTATTTATTCTTATAGTGAGGTTACACCATGATGCAACAACGTAATGCAATTGAGGCGAATTCCACGCATTTGCGTCAAACATATCGCGCATTACGCAATATTTGTGCCACACGACAGTAATTCGCCTCTATGGCATTGACTTTCTATGTACTAAAGGTCTCTGCACACTGAAGTCCAAAATTTTTGTATGCTTTTTCTTCGTAGTCATGTGCCAAAAATTCGTAAACATAAACAAACCTTGCACGCTGAGTCTGATGCGTAATAATTAACCCATCATGAAAAAATGCAAAACATTTCACACATTTACGTATGTAAAAACATCTTGAACAGAGACTAGCAGTGCCTATAGGTATATAGATGGTGGCCGCATTGATGTGTCGAAGCAATGGACCATGCTGTCTATTATACTGTCTATGGTCAGTACGTCAAATGCACAGACATGGATGTGGACGTGATCCTAGTTTGGATTTTTTTTTTATGATGGACGATAATTTCCGATACAGTGTGTCAAAACGATTTACACAACGTGAGGTTGAATAAATTTTTTAACATGCGATCATTGAAGATCAATGAAGATTTCGAATTTAGACCGCAATTACCTTTACTCGCAAATACTTGCAAATTCCGTGATTAGTGTGAATTCAGCATTAATATATTTAATTTTATTTTTTACTAGTTTACAAATCTTTTTTTTTTTTTTTTTTATAAAAATGTTATCAATATACTGGGTCATACAGTATATTGTGTATATACACTGAGTGACAGTTCAAAGTGACCACTATCACTGTGTGTTGCGGCCGCAGGGAAAAAGGATTATTGAAATGTTTTTGGTTGAAACAGCAGTTTGTGACAATTCCACCAGGGGGCACAAAGAGACGGGATGCAAACAAACAGAAATATCCAGTCGCTGACTATAAATAACCTGTTACTTGTAAATGAAGATGAAATAAAGAAACAAAGCGTTATAATTCATTAATCATTAAAAACTTTATTATCGTTGTAAAGTCGTTAAGTTCAATGAGGATTTATTATTTAGGATTGGACATGTTTTCGTCGTAACATATTATACTATTAGCTCCACCACCCAGCACACATTAATTTGCTTTATTAGGTTTAATTCAAAAAGTGATACTCACGAGTAGATCTTCAGCAAGTGATCGTCCTTAAAGTCGGCTGTCAACAGGTCAGCCACACTGATTACAGCACAACCGTACGGCCGTTTATACTGCGTGTTACTCACATTCTTCTTCTCCCCAGCCACCATTCGCCCTGCGCACAAACACAATAGAACTTACACACTACTTTTTTTTGTTTATGAACACATATGCTAATAAAAAACTCTTGTCATTCTTCAACAAAAGCACAGACATTTTGTTTTATTCTGCCTCAAAGAACACATAGCACTGTCACAAGCTTGACAGACTGTAGGGGTTTTTCTCCAGCTGACTTGTCAGTTGTATGTAGCTCTTATGGCAGAATGATTAGTGCTCACATCTTTACAAAAAGACATGACTGGTTTGGGATCAGCTTGATTTTTTAATGTTTTTTAAAGAAGCCTTATCTGTTCACAAACGCTGCATTTATTAGATCAAAATATAATATAAAACTGTTATATAATGTAAAACTGTGAGTTATTATTACAAACTAAATAATAGTTTTTTAAGTGCTTTAAATTAAATTTTTATAGAATATCGCTGTGATTTAAAGCTGAATGTTTACTATCATCACTAGTAAAACTTCAGAAATCATTCTAATATGAAGATGTGTTGCTCAGGAAAATTTTATTCATATAATTAGTGTTAAAGACTTTACATTTTAGTGAAAACTGTGATAAGGATCTACATTAAATATGTTTTGAGGTTTATTAACTGTTAAAGTGAAGATATTTATATTGTAAACAAAAAGGCTTTATGTTAAATTTATGCTGTTGTTTAAACTTTCTTTTCAACAAAGATTCCTGACCCATTAACTGTCATGCTGCGCTCACACCGCTCATTTACATGTGAAGTCAATGCGAAGACGGGAATAGACATCTTGCGGCACGTTTCTCGCAATCTGCGCAATTGAAGTGGCATGACTTGAGAGTTTGCATTTGATTCGATTAACAGGTGTATCGTGCAAATCGCTCGAATTGGAAAAACTTCAGCAGACATTTGCGCTGCAAAAACTAATCACTAGCTTGCTCTGGTAGGGTCGTTATTATGACTTTGTGCCTGAGGGTTTCCACAGGGGAAATCCTCCAGTCAACACTAGCAACAGCTCACCAAACTGGGCTCGGCTCAGTCTGAAGCACCGTTGAAAGCTTTCATCATCCAGGTATAGTTTCTGGTGGAGTTGATGATCTTACAGAGCTCGGTGCACCTCAGAAAGGATCTGGTGGACCAGAAACGATGCCGAACGAACCTATGCTGTTTTTCAGCCTTCCTAAAGCACATAAAGCACAGCTACTCACTCAATAAAATCCATGTTAGCCATTAAGCAACGAAGCTTGAGTCACCACGCCTTTCACCTTACTTTTTGAGTCTTAAAAATGAAATAAGATGTTTGCATATGATATGTGTAGTTTGTTAAGATAAGTTCCGGTTAAGACAAAAATATATATATATAATATGTACTGAAAACAACCCACCTTTGGGACAGTTAAGTGGTTCAGCAGGAAATAAATAACATATTATAATAACATGATGTCTATATAAACGATATTTATAATTATATAAATCAGCATATTATAATGATTTCTGAAGGATCATGTGACACTGGAGAAGGGAGTAAATTCAGCTTTGAATCATAAAAATAATACAATAAAAAAAAAACTTATTGTAATAATATTTCACAATTGTACTGTTTACACTGAATTTCTGATCTAATAAATCCAACCTTGGTGAGCAGAATAAGCTTCGTCTTTTTTTTTTTTAAGAAAATGTGTATGTGATCCCAAACTTTTCACATGTAATGTATAATGGCACAAAAAACATACATACGCTACACGACAAACACTTCCCAGTCCACAGTGACATGAATTACGTACATGCAAATGAGCATTAATCTACACTGTTCCAGGCCATGCATGTAGCGACGACTGCTACACAGACACAAAAGTGACGTTTACAGACAAAAGACACCATCTTGACTTGAAGTGGCCTGTCATTCTGCCCTTATAATAATCTAATCTGTCACTTTTTTAAATATTAACGCACTGGTAGTGCAGTATCAAGTCTCTGAGGCGTTATGACAGGTCACATGGCGAGGAAAGTAATATGCATACAACAGCTCTTACCTATTCTAAAAATATGAGCTACAACATACACATCTTTGCGAAGATCGCTACTTCCCAAATCCTTAAAAAGAGACAGATGTTTCATTGAGCAACATGATGTCATTTACACAATACCATGTGCCAAACATTTTTCTTAACCTTCTCTTTGATCTTGCAGACAATCAAATAAACATCTAAAAACAAATTTTGTACAACAGGACTGTTGATTACAGTTGCAAACAAAACATTTTACAAAACTAAATAAATCATTTAAAAACTAACAAAATAAAATGCCACAAAATGAAAAAAATAAATAAATAAACACAACAGTCACCATAAAAAACAAACAACAGGAAAAACTGAACTAACAACCAAAAAAGGAACTAACAAAAAATGAATAAATAGCAAAACAAAACAATGTGCACAACATTCATTGCGAGATATTATTCACAATACGAGACACTTTTTATAATGTTTTTTACATGTGATTTACATGACTGCCACAAAAATCTATAATAAAATTAAAACTTAAGGCAAATTTAAAGGTGCAGTATGTGAGTTAGACACCCAGTGGTTAAATTAGGTATAGCACGCCTGGTTCAAAACAATTGCAAGTGCAGATTGCTATATTTACGACACCAACAGCAGTGTGCCTGACTGTTGAGCCTAAAGGCTGATTTAAACCATGTTCTAAATAAAAGCAAAACGAAAGAAGAAACATTTTGCTTATTGAAATAAGTTTTTGTATTAACCAACACCTCGAAATTATATATTAGAAACAGTTTCTATTTCTTGCAGCTGAACAACAGAAAACTGACAATGATCACCTCAGGTACACCTCATGTGCTTTATTCAGAGTTAAATATTAATAATATGAGTTTTAATGCCCTTACACATGACTTACTGAAAGCAGAAGCAGATCTTGAAAACAAAATAAACCATTTGAAATAGGACTTCAGTGCATGCCAACATGTATCAGTGATTCAGCATCTACATTTAATAATGGTAAAGAGGTTTAATATTTATTAATTTGACCTTACCATTTTGTTGGAGTGCAGTAAGTGCACTATTCTGTGCTTCTGAATGTCTGTATTTAAATGTCTGTCGTGTTTGGTCTGGTGCAAACAGCCAAATTGCTAATCACTGCAAATCTCAACATGTAGCGTGTTGTTAGGACACGTGGTTACAATGTAACCTTCTCACCTGATATGTTTACGTTCATAATACTTATATTATTTGCTAATTATAACTATCTCATGTGGAACTCTGAATCTGTATCTCATTTTGGAGTCTGATACTGTCCAATGGAGGTCGTATTTCATTCGCGGATGCATACCTCTAGAGCCTTTTTGACTGAATAAATGAAATCCGCGGTTCTCAAACAAGGCAACCTGGGGTGCTGAAATATAATTGGCTAAACTGGTATTGGGCGGGTAAAATGACCAAAACAAAGACGTTTCATCGCGTAGCACACATTTTCAAAGCAGAACAACTGACTTCAGCATTGTTTATCAGATAAACAAGAACATTCACTTAGCCTGTCAAGAGTCAAAAACTTACATACAGCACCTTTAATATTGTACTAAGCATATTGGTAAATTAAATTCACTAAACAATGACTGACAGTTATACTTGAGTAGCATATTTTAAAAGAAATCATAATAAACTATATTTTTTCAGTTTTAAAATTCCAACATTTGCACAAATAATTTAGAGTAACAGATGTATTTCAAGAAAATACTTATCAACTACAGATTCATTTAAAACCCAAACAATGATAAATAGCCATGATAAAACAATGATAAAGCCATGATAGCCATGATAAAACATTGATAAATAGCCATTCCTCAAGGACATGCATTTGAAGAATGCAAAAAAATACAGAGCTAAACAGAACAATAAACAAAACAATAAACACTAAAGAAATAAACACAAAACAAAAAATAATTAAGTAAAATAATTAATGAAACAAAAAAGATCAAACAATTAATTATAGATCAAACAAAAAATTATAAAAACAATGTTCAGTCACAGATATGTGTTCCAGGAAAATCAACAACACCACCAGATTCATTTAATACCCAACCAATGACAGAGGACATGCCTATGGATCCCCCTTAAAAGTGCATAAAAAAAATCTAAACAAAATAAAAAACAAAATAAGCAAATTTATTGAATAAACTTTAACAAAACCTAAAAAATCTAACAAAGAACTTACAAAATAGGGCTGCAAAAATCAGATTTTTCTGCTGTAAATATTGAAATATAAATAAAGTTTCACAAGATAGTTTGTATAGCACTATGTGATGGTTTAAAAAAAATGCTTTTGGTTTTGTTTTTGTTTATTTGCACAGCAATTCTTGTTTTGGTCGTTACTTTGCTTGTTTGAACCAGATCCTTGGTAAAGTGTGCAACCCCACTCCCCTAGACTGCCCAGGTGTTGTACCCTCAACCTTTTTGCCCTTATTTAAAGAAGGACGAAATACTCTCTAAACTGAGTGAATTTTACTCAGAGGATTTTGCTGTGAATATTTTTACTTGATTAAGAATTTTTTTTAGGTATTTGGACTAGAAACAAAACAAAGCAAATCAAGAAAAGCATTTTTTCTTAATGTGATTATTTCATTTCTGTACCTGAACTCTGTTAGACCCCACAGAAAAAAATCACATAGCACTATTCAAACTATCCTGTAAAACTGTATTTATATTGCAATATTTATCACAGAAAAAGAAAAATCGCAATATCAGATTTTTTCCAATATCATGTAGCCCTATTTTGTTAGTTCTTTGTTAGATTTTTTTTAAGGTTTAGTTACAGTTTAATTGATAAATGTGCTTATTTTTGTTAGTGTTTATTGTTTTAAACACAGCGAATAAATACAATTCTGTAGCTACTGGTCAACTATAATCCAGACTAAACATTACATATCTTTGCGATGTGACTATTGCGGATGCGCACATTGTGATATCGATGCTGGAACAATATTTTGTGCAGCCCTATAACAAAACTAAACAATATAACAATATATTAACAATACTCAATAACAAAAAAGAATTAACCTCCTATTATTGTTCATTCACAGATATGTGTTCCTGGAAAATAATCCTTAAAAACACCACCAGATCCATACAAATCCCAAACAATCACAAAGGACCAAGGACATGCCCTTGGTGCACCCCCAAAAAGTGCATACTTACAACAAAGAGCGTACACTGCCTCTCAGTCTTCTCTGGAGACTTAGGTAGCCCTTGCTTATTGAGGCGCACAAAGAACCTCTCACTGCACACAGAGAAAGAGAAAGAGAGACAGTCAGGTCCACTACAGGCACGCCGTGAAGCATAAGAAATTACAGCAAGACGAGTGTGTACTTGAGTGTCCACAATTGCATGCGTTAGCGGGTCTCCTCCGACAAGGTAATTACAAGAAGAGAAACCCATTGAGACTCGGTATCTCCTCCATTCTCCTTCACTTTCACTAAGTGCCCTGAGGCGTCACTCGTTCTGAATAATTTAATGTGAGGAGGGGTTTCTGAACATTAGACCCCCTCCTAAAATGAGCAAATCCGACAGAAAGCAATGAAAAATTCAACAAACACATCAAGGACATAGCTCCGTCATGGATGTGAGGATAAAACACCCCTCAGGCTGATGTATGTAGGATGTTGAGCAGTAAACAGATGCATTGACGTTGCAGTTGAATTGAATTACATATATTAGCTCCCAGTAGTGGAACGATAAACGTAATGGTCTTATAACGTCATGCTCATACATATAGGCTCAAGGTAAGAGAATTGATGGATGGCTAGCTGGGTTTAGAGACGTCTTTCAGACAACTGGAAAGAATATATTGATCCATAATTAATGAAATTGTGGTCAGACTGCACCGATGCAGAGGTTTTGGAACATTTTTGTTAAAGGATGAGGTGGGTCAGAGAGTTGATAACAGGCTTTTGTTTTAAAAACATTTTGATCAGATATCAAATGTTTAATAGCTGCTTATAATGTGCTTTTAAGCATTATACATAGTCTTGTTTCTTTATTTCTTAGAATAATTTTTATAAACACTAACAATATTATTAAAACATTTTATGTATTAAATAACAATTCAATAGTTAACAATAATTATTTGTTTACAATTTTTTTCCAGTCTGTTTTCTTTTTGTTTTATGGAATAATGAACACGGTTTCCTGACAATAAAATCTGTTAAAATTAAATGTTTTTACTAAATTTGTGTTTTTTCCTAAAACTAACAAACCTTTTTTCCTTAAAATAATGTTTATGACATTATAACAGTTTACCTGTAATTGTTAATACATTTAATTTAACACAGGCCCGTAGACAGGGGGGTTTGGGTGGTTCGAAAGACCCACCCCTCACTGACAAAAATCCAGAATTTGTCCCATATATGGACTTATTTGTCTTATTTTAACTGATATGCCACCATAATTGTGAATATAATGCATCAAAAAAGTCTTTAAAAAGCTCGTATTATGGGTTTTTGAAAATGACCTTCCGTGAAGTGTGCAATGAAGTGAAATATCCAGCTAAGGCTTAAATCTGACAGTGCACATTGTTTAAAACTATTGATTTATTTATGCAAGAGTCGACTCATAGTGCTTCAAATGAATCATCTTGATAACGAGCCTTTAGCCGTTTTGGCGTGACATTGATACGAAACTTAAGCCACGCCCAATTGTTGCATGCACAAAGCCGGGGAAAATTAAAACATGCAGGCCCGCCCACAAACACTGTAGCAGATACCGGTTGAATCAAGTGATGAAGACAGTGTGCTCAGCTGGATATTACTGGAAGTGTGAAGGAAAGTTAGTGTTATTTTCTCTACCCAAAGATGAAACTGTGAAGAATCTTTTATTTTTCAATTCAATTCAATTAATTCAATTCAATTCAATTCAATTCAATTCAATTCAATTCAATTCAATTCAATTCAATTCAATTCAATTCAGCTTTATTTGTATAGCGCTTTTACAATGTAGATTGTGTCAAAGCAGCTTCACATAAATGGTCATAGTAATTGGAACAGTGTAGTTCAGTTTTTAGTGTTTAAGTTCAGTTCAGTTTAGCTCAGTTCAGTGTGGTTTAAAATCATTACTGAGAGTCCAAACACTGTAGAGCAAATTCATCGATGAGTAGCTCTACCGATCCCAACCATGCAAGCTAGTGGTAACAGCGGAGAGGGAAAAAAAAACTTCACCTAGGTGAGTGAAGAAAAAAAACCTAGAGAAACCAGACTCAGTTGGGTACGACCATTTTAATTTCCTTGCTGGCCAAAACATTTTTGCAAAAAATACCTCAGCATTATAGCCCAGCCTTATGATGTTCCTGTCATTTTTCTGACGAGTGCTTCTGGAATCTACACGCTTACAACTGAAGATTCGTCAGCTGTTTGTTAAAGAAAGTATTAGAAAAGACTATTGATGTATGGGACTTTGTCAGAGCTCGACAGGAACTCGATCAGTGGATCATGGATAATATTTTTCCTCCATTTCACAAGTGTAAGTGCGATTAAAAAGGTTGCCTCCTTGTTTTCTCTAGCTTGCAAGTTATGTATTTGATTGTGATTTTGTTACTTGTAACCTCTTGTACTCTATCTGGTTAACTCTTATATTCTCATATCGCGTCAACTTTAAGCTTCTGACACCCACTTGTAACAGAAGAAGAAGAAGAGAGAAAGTTTACACGCTTGTTTTTAAAGTTACTGGCAATTCGAACAAGCCTGGATGTCATGCTCCACGTTCATATCGCCTCTGGGCATCGTCTTCAATGTGCACTCGCATTGACAGTTTTGCGCTTGAGCATCTCCAAATGGTGTACACTGTAATTTCAGCAGCTCCGTGCACATGAACAAAAGTGCCAATCTGATTGGTGGAGAAAGCATTGAAAAAAAATTGAGCATGAGGCGTTTCTTTAAAAATGGCGCTTTTACGCTTGCAGTTTTGCGCATTGGTGTGCAAAATCACATTAGCACCCTTTATTTAGTCACGAGGCATAAAACATAGGCAAAAAAGCAAGCGGTGTGAACAGGTCTTTGCAGATTCAAATATATTTTTGCTAATAATTTATGATGTGATAAATTTGTTTTTTAAAAATACGTATTTATTCATATTAATTTATTTTAAATCTTTAGGAAATATTTTTGGTACATAAAAAAGTGTTGATATGAACACCTGACCAGCTAATCCAGCAAAAAAATGTGTTTAAAATGTCGCTAAAGTGCATTGTAATGCAATGTATTTCAATTGCATGAGTCGCTGGCTATGGGCCTGGAACGTTTAATATTTATCAGTTTAATAAATTTGATATTTATTTCCACTAAGTTACATGAAAATGTCTATTGTCTTTTAGTTTAACTAATGCTTAAATAAAAACTAAATAAATAGAAAATGTTTTTTTTTAAAACTAACTATTTAGGCAAATTTTAAAACCTAATATAAAAATACAATGAATATATAATATGACAAAACACAACAAAATTACTTAATAAAAGGATCAGAAGATGTGAATAATTACTCAAAGACACTAAAAATTAAATCTTTTGCTATTTTGTTGGTTTAAACGCCGCGGGTATGTTTCAACTAAAAATGAAAATGCTGTCATCATCTAATCACTTGTTTCTTGTTACTTGTTAATGGGCTTCATTTATCTGTTAAAAACAAAAGAAGATATTTTTAAGAATGATGAAAACCTGCTGTAACCATTGACTTTCATAGTATTTGTTTTTTCTACTATGGATGTCAACGGTTACAGATTTCCAGCTTTCTTCTTTTGCGTTCAACAGAAAATAAAACTCGAAAATAAAAGAGGGTGAGTAAATAGTGATTACTGTACATTTTAATTTTTTGTGTGTACTATCCCTTTAAATAATGACAGCATATTCAATTTAAGTTGTATAAATCCTGTTTTAGTCAATCATAGACTTGCAGCTGTGTGTCTAGAGTCAGAAACGGCACCTGATTGGTCGCATTTCCCTGCTGTCGTAGACAGAGAAGAAGACCTCCAGCTCCTCCCCGAGGCTGGAGCTCATCATGCTCTTCATCTGAAGGAACAGGTGGTGCAGGCTGGCCTGCGGAGGAGCCTCACGTCTGCGGTGACGTCTCTCCATCTATTTAAAAACAATTATACATCATTCCAATGACAATGACATTTATAACAACATGATCACTCAACATATCTAATGGTAATCGGTTCAACCAACTACACCATGGCTGGATCTATGTGTTAGCTGTATACTGTACATAAAATATAGATATGTTTTATATTTATATTTTATTGTCTACTTTGTCTATTAGAATATTAGAATGATTCTGAAGAATCATTTGACTGGAATAATGAAGCTAAAAATTAAGCTTCGAAGAAACTTAATTTTCAAATTTAAAACAGTTCTTTTAAATAGTCAAAATATTTACAATTTGTACTGTTTTTGCTCTACTTTGGATCAAGTAAATGCAGCATTGCTAAGCAAAGTAGACTAAAAAACATTAAAACTAAAAACCATTAAAAAAGTGTTTTAAATAAATTTGTATTGTACTGTTTATTAAAATGTTAAAATATGTACAAAATAAATCATGACCTAACAACAACAAATATTTCTTAATTTATAGCAAACATTGTTGCAGTATTTAATAGACATTCAGTAGTATGAATAAAAAATTAATATATCTATTGATTTAGAATATTTGTCATAAATCCATTGCCCAATATTAGTTAACGTGCATAATACATTTAATTAAGAGACGTTATTATAAAGTAAAATTAAAACTGTACAATTTTAAATAAGTAACTATGTATTTATGTATTAGGTACGTTTGTTAGCTGCCTAACATGAATTTCAAACCTGTATTTCTGTATTTTTTTATTTAAACATGCACAGATACTAAATTTATCAGTACTGATATCCGATGATTTAATGTGATTTCCAATACCTTTAGTTTGGTGACAAAAAAACGGCAGAAAAATTAAGAAAAGATCTTTATCCTTTAGATAGCATACATGCTGCAAATCCTCACAACGCAAACACAATAAATAGCGTGCTCCATATTTACACAACACAAAAAAACTCACATTTGTAAGAAAATCAGAACTCAATGGAAATGTTTCAAACGGACCTGAAAAAATGACAGACTACACTGTGCCTATTGCTCAGTGAAGTCTTTGGAAGGTGAGTTTTTAGTTTATTTATTTTAACATGTCGATTCCTTTAGCCGGGTGTTAGGGTATCCTTGAAACATTTCTGTTGTGTTTCATTGCTATTTGACAGTGCTGTGAGAAAATGCAGCACGTTTTCCGAAATTGTTTGCATTGTGAGAAAATGCAGCACGTTTTAATCTAAATTGTTTGCATTGTGAGAAAATACAGCATATTTTTTTTCTAAATTGTTTGCGTTGTGAGAAAATGCCACACGTTTTCCGAAATTGTTTGCGTTGTAAGAAAATGCAGCATGTTTTTTTAAATTGTTTGCGTTGTAAGAAAATGCAGCATGTTTTTTAAATTGTTTGCGTTGTAAGAAAATGCAGCATGTTTTTCTAAACTGTTTGCGCTGTGAGAAAATGCAGCATGTTTTCCTAAATTGTTTGCGCTGTGAAAAAATTCTGCATGTTTTTTTTTCTAAATTGTTTGCGTTGTGAGAAAATGCCGCACGTTTTCCTAAATTGTTTGTGTTGTGAGAAACTGCAGTACGTTTTACTAAATTGTTTGCGCTGTGAGAAAATGCAGCACGTTTTCCTAAATTGTTTGCGCTGTGAGAAAATGCAGCATGTTTTCCTAAATAATTTGCGTTGTAAGAAAATGCAGCATGTTTTCCTAAATAATTTGCACTGTGAGAAAATGCAGCATGTTTTTTTAAATAATTTGCGTTGTGAGAAAATGCAGCATGTTTTCCTAAATTGTTTGCGCTGTGAGAAAATGCAGCATGTTTTTTAAAATAATTTGCGTTGTGAGAAAATGCAGCATGTTTTCCTAAATTGTTTGTGCTGTGAGAAAATGCAGCATGTTTTTTTGAAAATGTTTGCCTTGTGAGAAAATGCAGCATGTTTTCCTAAATAATTTGCGCTGTGAGAAATTCAGCACGTTTTTAAAAAAATGTGTTAACGTTGTGAGGATTTGCACTATACCTTGTTTTAAAATAATGCTAATAAATTACACAATTTTAAAAGAAAGGCCTATTTATCAAATATATTCATGCATTGGTTTTTCACTATAAAAAAACTTCATAAGCATTTTCACCATCAAACTCTGAAGTTCCTTTTTAGGATCTACCACCCCATGATCAAAAATGAAAATGCAAAACTGCAAACTGCTTTTTGATTAATCTTTGATTAATCTTGCAATCAAAAGACTTATAGAAGGTCTTAGTAAATTCTATGCACTGAATTATGTACAATGACATTAAATTCAAATATATTGTCTCTCATACTATCCTCTTTTTAAAGCAATTACTCACACCCACATCTGTTTTGTTTTGTTCCTCCTCCTTTAACCCCTACCCCCACACCTCTGCCCACCCGCAGACCATTGAAAACTGGGACACGTGTGGTGAGGCCTGCAGCTCAGAGAAACATACCATTTCAAATCTTCCCAAGAAAGCTACTCTTTTTATTTTACATAAAATTTTCATTATCAACACTCTTCTGACACAAAGGTTTTACTTAGTAATGCAGCCTACGATATACATCTATCTGATTTCAGAAGCCCAGTTGTTATGTTTCCTTTGTAGAAAATGCAAGCCTATATTGCAAGTGATCTGGACTTTCCTTTACTTATATTATTTATTAAATACTAAGTGCATGCTACAGTGCACTACATACTTTTATATATGCCATGTATATTTAATCCTGTTTAAAACCTTTTAATTAATACTACTTAACGTATTTAAAATAAAATGTATTTAGTAGTAGTACTTAATTTAATTGAAATACTGTATACACTCATGGCCACTTTATTAGGTACACTATACTAGTACCGGGTTGGACCCACATTTGCCTTAAGAACTGCCTTAATCCCTCATGGCACAAATTCAACAAGGCACTGGAAATATTCCTCAGAGATTGAGTGAGAAAGAGTGTGGTCATAAAGAGATGGACATGGTCAGCAACAATACTCAGGTAGGCTGTAGCGTTGCCATGATGCTCAATTGGTACTAATGGGCCCAAAGTGTGCCAAGAATATATCCCTACATCAGTACATCACCACCACCAGCCTGAACATTTGATACAAAGCAGGATGGATCCATGCTTTCATGGTGTTGACGCTAAATTCTGACCCTACCGTCCGAATGTCTCAGCAGAAATTGAGACTCATCAGACCAGGCATTCCAATCTTCTATCATCCAATTTTAGTGAACCTGTGTGAATTGTAGTCTCAGTAGCCGAGTTTCCACTATCGTGCCTAAAGCGAGCGAGCCAGGGCGAGCCAAGGCCAGTGGCGTTTCCACTGTCACTTCCGGGGCCTAATCGGGCCAAAGCGGGGCTTTCTTAGGGTCAGCGGCCGGCCTTTTTTTCGGCCCGCCGAATACCTTGGGCCAAAGAGGGCCAGCCGGGGCTTCGGGGCGGAGTGAAAGGAAAGGCGGGCACAGTTTTACGATAGCACACGAGTACATGCGCCAAACACATAAACAAATAAATAAATAAGGAAAAGAAAACATCTGGAACAAATTATAGGCTGGGGTCTATTTTGCATATGATCGCCCTTATGTTTCTCTTTTAAATGTAAGGTTGTTGCATAAAATGATAGTTATAATAAGTGACTTTTCTTTGCTGCATCTCTTTGATGTTTCAATAACGCATAATAATCTTTACACCATATTAAAGACACAGCAGACAGTAAAGGTTTTCAAGGGGTTTTGTCAAGTTTAATAAGTGTGTTTTGCGCGTTTAGATGCCTGTGTATATGTGTGAGACAGAGGAAAAGAGGGCTCCATTTATAGCTATGTTGATGCCGCGAGCGGCTTTTTTCTTTTATTTTTATTGTTTTAATTTATTTTGGTGATAATACACTATATGAATACAACAGAAAGACATTAAACTTTACAAATTTCATGTCCACTTTTGTAGGCTTAAAACAAAAGTGTCATATCTAGATAAAATAGCCCTATATTAAAATAATTTAAAGAATTACAAATATCAGATATAATAAAATCACATTAAATAAATAAACGAATATAAAACTAACAAAAGCTATAGCTATAACAATTAGGTACTATATCAAACTGTTTCAAATTTATATTAAACTTTCATTTTTCAAAAGCCTCTTTGAAAAAAAGATTTTAGATATTTTCTAAAAAAATCAAAAATAAATAAACACCGGAAAATGTTTTAAATATTATTTATAAAGTATTTGGATACGATTAAATTAATCAAATCATGCAAACAGAGCATTTTCGGGGTGAGTGAACGCAGAAACTAGGCGACCTTTTTTTCTGTCTTCCAGCTGCGCAGCACTTTTTTGACGGGGAAAACTGCAAGTTCAAAATGTGTTCTGTGTCCTCAAACAAGTGTGTATGTTTTTATATAACGTGGTAAAATTAAAAAAGGAAATTTTAAATACACAAGAGCTTTATTAGTGCATAGCTGCTGAGCGCAACTAAATATAGGCTATATTTTATTACGTGCTGCTCTTATGTGCTGAAACACTGAACACTTTCCTTTACTTAAGATATAATGAGCATCTTTAAATAAAGGGAATCACCTATTAAGTGCCAAAGCCTATAGGGAAAAAAAAATCATGTTTCAGTTCTCTCCGGAGCATTTGGGATGAATGTTGGACAGATTCTGTCTAGAGGAGGTTATAAAAAACATTTTATATCGAGTTATTAACGGTGAATTTTATATATATGGTGTTATATTATGCTGTGTGCGCTCCCTGCGCTGGGTCCCTCCGTTGGGTCCCTCCGTTGGGGGCAAGACCACTGGATTTCGATGCCAACAGTCGGTCGGCGAGTAAATTAATATGATGAACAAAAACACAGAGGCATGTGCGTATAGACATGCGTTGTACTGCTGTACAGTAACGTGTCATTTGTTTGTTTTGGTTGTCCTAATTTTAATAGTTTCGTGATGATGTGATGGCGTGCTTTATCTGCATGATTCTCGCTGAAGGGGGCGGTTTGAGTGACGTTCGATTCGGGGGATGTTATGGGGGCGGGGTTTGCGTGACGCGCTGCGAGCTACTAGCCCCACAGTGGAAACGCGACATGATTTCCGCCTCACTGCTCAACCTCCCGGGCGATTGGCCCGGCCTGGCCCGATATAAGCCCTGGCTCGCACTGGCCTGATAGTGGAAATGCGGCAATTGTCCTGTTCTTAGCTGACAGAAGTGGATCCCGGTGTAATCTTCTACTGCTGTAGCCCATCCCCCTCAAGGTTGGATGTGTTGTGCATTCAGAGAAGCTCTTCTGCAGACCTCGGTTGTAACGAGTGGTTATTTAAATTACTGTTGGCTTTTATCAGCTGGAACCAGTCTGGTCATTCTCCTCTGACCTCTGGCATCAACAAAGCATTTGCGCCCACAGAACTGCCCCTCACTGGATATTTTCTCTTTTTCAAACCATTCTCTATAAACCCTAGAGATGATTGTGTGCGAATATATCAGTAGATCAGCAGTTTCTGAAATACTCAGACCAGCCGTCTAGCACCAGCAATGATGCCACATACAAAGTCACTTAAATCTCCTTTCTTCCCCATTCTGATGCTCGGTTTGAACTGCAGCAGACCATCTTGACCATGTCTACATGCCTAAATGCATTGAGTTGCTGCCATGTGATTGGCTGATATTAGAAATTTGCATTAACGAGCAGTTGGACACGTTTACCTAATAAAGTGGCCGGTGAGTGTACTGTACATTATTAAAACAATATAAAATATGATGATGATGTGTTATATTTAATAGGCTACTAAGTACCAGTTAAAAAACATAGCATGTATAACAAAAACAATAATTCTGACATTATATTATATTATTCTGACATTATTATATAAAACCATGAATGTTTTTGTCATCTGTGTAGTATGTGAAATCATGAATATTAAATATATAAATGAATATAAAATATTAATAACAAAATAAAACGAAAAACATTCAAAAAGTATTTCATATTTAATGCAGAAATGGTAGTATTTGTACCATTTAAACTAATAAAATAATTAGTATTTAATCCATGTATTTAAAATAAAATATTCCAATTTGCTTTCGGAACTGGTATTATATTCCACCAAAGATACCAGCAGACTTTGTTGTGGCTTTGGGAGATCTGAACCAATTGTGCCAATGATTCTGCTATGAATGTATGCCAAATTATAAGGGCAGGAAACTGCATGCGTGAAGTGTCTCTGCAGTTTGCAAACAGCCTGTTAATGCGCCATTTAGCATTTCTCTCTTGTCCTTAATTACTATCATTTCCCTGCGCACAGGCGACTGGAGGTGTGTGTGTGTGTGTGTGTGTGCGCGTGTGTGTGCGCGTGTCTTTGTTAAAACAAAGGACAGAGCACTCAAACGAGAGCCTTGGCGTCAGGTCGAGCTGCAGTTGCCATCGTAACACAGCAAAGAATATGGGCCGTTTGGTGACTCATGGGTAATGGGAATGTGTATGTGTGTGTGTGTGCACGTGTGTGAATGTATGACTACCCACCAGCCCATACAGCTCTGTGATGCTGTTCTCATCTTTATTTCCTACAACCTTTTTAATGTTATGTCATACATTATGAATAACACAAAACCAAATGCAGGAGTGACGACATTTCTTTGTTTACTAAATAAACTGCTACATTAAAATGTAATAATATAAACAAACTATGCATCATTTGAAGGATCAAAGAGTTTAGTGTCAACATTTTATTGTTTAGGTGCTTTAGCAACATCAACACAGCAATTAGCATATCGTTTGTGCCAGAAGTAAAAAAACAAAAACATAAAAAACAAACTGTTGAATACAATTCATCGCAAATGAGTAAAATAGAATTAAGAATCAAGCAAAAAACATTCAATGAGCAGGCAGCAAAGTGGCGCAGTGGGTAATACAGTCGCCTTACAGCTAGAATGTTGCTTGTTCGAGCCCTGGCTGGGTCAGTTGGCATTTCTGTGTGGAGTTTGCATGTTCTCCCCATGTTTGCAGGGGTTTCCTTCAGAAGCTCCGGTCCAAGGTTCAAAAACATGCGCTATAGCTGAATTAAATGACCTAAATTGGCCGTACTGTATGTGAGTATGTGGGTGTTTCCCAGTATTGGGTTGCAGCTGGAAGGGCATCCTCTGTGTAAAGCATGTGCTTGATAAGTTCATTCCGCTGTGGCGACCCCAGATTAATAAAGGGACTAAGCCGAAAAGAAAACGAATGAATGAATGAACTTCCAATGGCAGCTTTTGTTCACAAAAACAGCTAATAAATGAAATACCAATAAATAATCAGTTGTTGACATCAGAGTTTTCTTCAGGCATCTGCTTGTTGTCAAAATATCTGGGTAAAATTTTTGTCATAAAACATACACGAATGTAAACATGATCTGTGCATTAGTTACGTTTTTTTCAGTGGGAATTTTGTCATTTAAGAATGAAAGAAATGCTATAAAAATGCTATACCTACTTTGCCATTTCTGAGAGTTTGAGGTACTCGCTTCATTAGCTATGTTCATTCATTTTCTTTTTGGCTTAGTCCCTTTATTAATCCGAGGTCGCCACAGCGGAATGAACCGCCAACTTATCCAGCACGTTTTGGACACTATGGACAATTTAGCCTACCCTATTCACCTGTGCCGTATGTCTTTGGACTGTGGGAGAAACTGTAGCACCCGGAGAAAACCCACGTGAGCGCAGGAAGAACATGCAAACTCGACACAGAAACGCCAACTGACCCTGCCTAGGCTTGAACCAGCAACCCAGCGACCTTCTTGCTGAGAGGCGACAGCACTACCTACTGCGCCAGTGCGTCGCCCGTATTAGCTTTGTTTTCTAACCAAAAATGCGAATTAACTTTATATGCAAAACTGAAATATCGCATAAAAGACGTGCGAATAAAGCAGCGTTTCCATCCTAGTCAAAGTGGACAAAATCGTCACTTTTTGATTAACTGGAGCCAAATATCATTAGTAAAAATTGAATTTTTTTAATGCACATATTGGAATTTGTTTGTTAAATCTGTTTCCATTGAAGTTTATGCACATCTTTTCTTATCAAATAAAAAGTTTATCCCTCCCAGTTATGTGCATGTTTTATGCACATTTTCAAAATTTATGTGCATCTTGGCATTTCCATCAACCAATTTTTTTTATGCGCATATCCAAAATGTGCATAAAAATAGGTGGATGGAAACATAGCTATTTATCTGTGAAGGGCCATTGTAAGTATAGGTATACTACTTACACCCGTTTCTATAATGTTTCTTTCCAGTCTCGTCACAGCTTTGTTTGCACAATAAGTAATTTGACTAACGTTTTAAGCGTTAACTAACCAAGCACATGCAGTTAATCCCATTGGATGCTAATTTAATGAAGAAAATGCACAAAAAAGTACAAAAAAGGTGAAAATACACAACAAATACGATCCTCTCTTTCATTGGATTAAAAAATGTTCAGACTAACGCCTTAGCTTTTCTTCTGGCCTTTCATTTCTACTTTCTTCTAGGTTTTTTGTTTATTTGTTTTAAACTTTTGGCTTTAAAAAGGAATTTTTTTTTGTTTGTTTTGGGAATTGTTTTGGTCGGGCAAGTGGGAGTTTGGGTGGGTAATGTTGTTTTATTTTTCCCAGTGGTGTGGGGATTGGTATTTGAAAGAGAAGAAGAAGGAAAAAAATTTATAAATCCAACATTTTCCTGTTCCTTTTTTTTAGCCCAGTTCCAGAGAGAGAGAACAGATAGCCCTGTCTTGTGCTTGGAAATACAGTAACTATTATGTGAATGAAATGTTGCACAAATCAATGTCTGAAAATAGTAATGATTCAAATTCTGCGAAATGTCCAGATCACGCTTTTTTCCGAAATCAAAACATTGGATTGCAGATCACTTTTTGCCGTTTTAAAAAAGCATCTGACATGGCAAACTTTTCTGTTCCTTTTCCACTGTAAACAGATGCACTTTCCTTAATAGTTGTGACTGTGTGACTGTGTATGCATGTGAATGTATGACATGTATGCAGATCTGGGATGCATTTCCTCAAAATCATCATTAGCCACCTAAGGTTGCAAGTTTCGTTGTTACAAACATAGTTTGGCAATTTGATGTTTCCTTAATCCATCATTAAACTATTAATTTCATTGACAAAAATACGAGTAAAAAATGTTTGTCTCCTACAGCTTGATACAAATAAGTATGCTAGTAACATGACTGAACACAGTAAAAGCGTGATCCACTCATCTAATGAATGAACAGCGCATTATGTAAAAAGCAGTGGTTAGGTGACACATTTGTAATGTATATGGTGTATAAACGTCTACCCACCAGCCGATACAGCTCTGTGATGCTGATATCATCAGGGTCCACCATGCTGAAGTCTCTCCGTGGGACCAAATCCAAACCCAGTTGCCTGGAGCACACAAAAACACACATTTTAAAACTCTTATCATTTAATCTGATTTTGGTTATTGCAGTTTTGCATCTTACACGTTTAAATACTGATATTAGATTTACTTGATTGAATTAAATACAATTTAAATGACGTACATTGAGTTTTAATACGACTTCATTCGGTAAAAAAGAATCAATACAGTATACTTATTATGTGTGGAAACAGTTTAAATGTTTTTAAAATGTGTCTGTGCATAAATTCAGTGGTCGAAAAGTAAATTGAGAGCACACATGCACAGTTCGTTTATATAATCAAATAAAATGAATAGAATTCAATCAAATCAACTAATTCTTTTCATTTTTGGCTAAACAAATTGCTGTAGAGGTTTACCCTTTACAATAAAACTCAGCCAACAAATAAAAAATATGTAATACTGTGTAAAAATGATACACAAATAAACTGAAAAATCATTTCTGAATAACAATTTTGAGTTTGTACTGTACAGTATGTGTATATTGTTTTGTTGACTGAATTAACTCTAAAAATGTTCACTTTCAAGTCCTAAAATAGACACTTTTATTGACAGAATGACTCTTTTGCTGCATCCCATAAATCACCGGTCCCCAAATACAACATAAAAAGTTTTTCAGATAGATATTCCCCAGTAAATTTCACAAAGCATGAATCAAACTGGTAATTGATCCATTTAATTGTAAACCCTCCAAAAACGACTATGAACAGAGAGACACCAAAATACCAATACGTAACACATCCCACTTGTTACTACCATCTGCGACTTTTTTTTTTTTTGAGAAAAACTGCATATAAACAGTGGAACACATGGTTGACAGATTGGCCAGCATTTGCCGGTAGTTCATCATGCGTCCCACCCACTGTTTATATGTGTTCTGCACAATACATTTGCAATCAACAAATGTGCCAAAAACAGGAAAGCAAATCTGTAATGTCATAAAAGCTTTAAACTATATTCATAATCTATTTTTTGCTGGAAAATATATTGCACCCAAAATAACTGCAATAAATGATAAACTTTATATCACTAATTTTAAGTTACAACATAATAGTGTGATAATTCAAGTACACTGTTTCAAAGAATGTTTTATTTTTTAAAAATATTTAGACATTTAAATTGGAACAAGTAAAAAAAGAATAATAATAATAATAATAATAATAATAAAATATAATAATTAAATATATTAATAATAATAATATAATAATAATAACAATATATAATAATATAATTGTTATTTTACTAATGCAAAAAGTATAAGAACAAAATAACATGTTTCAAGTCAAAACTTAGACTTTTAAAGCATCTCAGGCCCCTCTGCAGGCCATTTTTTAATAATCAGGCAGATTCCGAGACGGGAACACGAACATGTTTACCTTATGGGGCTTGAGGCAAGATCTTCCTTTGGTAACAATGTTACCTGCTGTGCTAGACATTCTTTCAGAGCTTTGCTTGTTGCACAAATGCACATGTATTTTGAGGGGGTCATATTTGAACTTGACCACATCTGTGGTGGCAGAGAAAAGGGAGATGTCTTTTATCTCTTTTAGTATGCTGTCCTTTAATTTGTTATAATGGGATGGAATGGCAGTTTGGGAGATGTACATTTTCTTTGGCAGTTTGCACTGTTTGTCAAATGTTTGCAGCATATTTTTAAATGCTGGTTTTTCGGCCATGTTTAACGGCTGCATCTTTTTAGCTTAAAAGTGGGTTACGCTGTCTTTGAGCATGTGCCATTTCGGGCTGTCATGTTAGTTATTGCACTGTCAGTTAAATACGGTTAAAGCCGCAATGTTTCCACTCTGGAGCAAAAGACTGTGGCTTTAAAACCAAGTTCATCATGACTTGTTTATCCTAACTGACTGTAGTTCCTAAACACTAATCAGTGGGTTCACGTCTTGTCTTCTTCCCTATCTGCTCAATCTCGCACTCTGACTGTGTGTGTGTAGTAAATGCTGCATAAGCCCTGCCTTCCACAGAAAGCAGAATACAGCACATTCAACAACACTTTTCTTGTTATATTATGGGGTCTAATCATCATCTCTTCTTATGTATCAATGTAAATGTTTATGTATATAATAGACAATATATTGGGCCTTAAAAATTAACCACCCTAATTTTCATATATCCCACGATAAGTCAGTATATTGACTATCGTGACAGGCCCAAACCCATAACCTCATTTTGGCATATATATATCATGTAATAAATGTACTAAAAACCAAGGAGCTTCCCTTTGTGTTATTTTGAACTTTCATGCACACACAACAACACTGTCAAAACAATTCTTGTTCACAAAAATTCCCCAATTTTTTTAAAACCCCATTTTTTGCATGTCAGCCAATAGGTGGCGATGTCACTTTATAAAGAAATTTTACAAGTATATTAGGGTTGGGCCGATAGACGATGCCATAGTCCATCGCAATGACCGATAGATACCACGATGCTGAGCCGGCATCACGATCCTCCGCCCGGTCCCCGTTGCAAATCTGCTCGTGAAAAATACACACTCAGGCCCTGTTTACACTAATAGGTCTTAGTTTTTTAATGCCATTTAGAACGAAAACGATCCACATCCACTCTGGCGTTTCACCTAGCATTTCTGGGCAGCCCTCCTTTCACACTAACGCTGAAAATGTACATCACGTGATGTTGAGGCTGGTTCCTGTTGGTTGTGCACCTTTTTTACCAACCAAGTTTGTCAACGCCATTATAACAAAACAGATCACTATTCGTGCCTATTCACAAGTCCCGGGAGGGGTGGAATTCTGAGGTGACAGAACAATAATGGAGACTCCTGAGAAAAATGGGAGTGTTGGAAGGTATGGATACCACGTGTAACTACCTGTTATATACATTAGTTTCAGAACCAAGATTGACACATGTAAAGAGCACATCGCTCGCATAAATGTGCACCCTATACTGACACTGAGGAGAAGAAACTGATGTCATTTTGTTTTTATGTGCGCATAAAACTATTCTTCTAGCTTGACAATATTTTGATTGAAATGTGATGGTCTATTTTGAGAATGTTTTTTAGTATTTTTCTAGAATTTGAATGTCTCTGTACTGTTGCCATCTATGGAGGACGAAAAAGCATTGTTGAAAATACGGTAAGAGTAAAACTCACTCGTTTCCCCAGTCCAGTCGTGCTGTGATGTGCTGTTTAATGTCACTCAGACGGTCATGAGTGAGGTGTCCAACCAGAACCTGCTGCCGCAGCTCCAATATCTCGTTCATCACGTGCCACAGTCTATGAAAGAGATCTCCTTCATTTCTCTGAAAAAGACATAAGGGAAGCACATTGTTTATCTTCTGCGACTGCCCGACCGACCGAACTACCGAACGACCTACCAACCAACCAACCAACCAACCAACCAACCAACCAACCAACCAACCAACCTACCTACCTACCGACCGACCGACGCACCGACCGACCCATCTATCTATCTATCTATCTATCTATCTATCTATCTATCTATCTATCTATCTATCTATCTATCTATCTATCTATCTATCTATCTATCTATCTATCTATCTATCTATCTATCTATCTATCTATCTATCTATCTATCTATCATCTATCTATCTTTAAACTGTTTTAATCTATCTATCTATCTATCTATCTATCTATCTATCTATCTATCTATCTATCTATCTATCTATCTATCTATCTATCTATCTATCTATCTATCTATCTATCTATCTATCTATCTATCTATAAACTGTTTTAATCTATCTATCTATCTATCTATCTATCTATCTATCTATCTATCTATCTATCTATCTATCTATCTATCTATCTATCTATCTATCTATCTATCTATCTATCTATCTATCTATCTATCTATCTATCTATCTATCTTTAAACTGTTTTAATCTATCTATCTATCTATCTATCTATCTATCTATCTATCTATCTATCTATCTATCTATCTATCTATCTATCTATCTATCTATCTATCTATCTATCTATCTATCTATCTATCTATCTATCTATCTATCTATCTTTAAACTGTTTTAATCTATCTATCTATCTATCTATCTATCTATCTATCTATCTATCTATCTATCTATCTATCTATCTATCTATCTATCTATCTATCTATCTATCTTTAAACTGTATTAATCTATCTATCTATAAACTGCTTTTCTATTTCTTAAATTAAATTCTGTTGAAGAAAAAGATTGTTCTTTAGATGCTGATTTGTAAAAGGTAAGTTTGCCACTCAATGGGCAATTACTATTGTTAGCCAGCCCTCTCTTTTGGGGATTTACACCTACCTACTGTAGCTTTAAGCAGTAACAGTTCTTGACCCCAGTAAGCTACAAACACAAATTAGTATTTATTGGAAAGAACACTTTTTGAGCTTTACTGTGTTAAAAGGGATTTCATGCTCAAAAATATAAAAAGCTATACATTATGAAGTCATGAAAAAACAAAATTGTAATGTGTTCAATATTTGTTTTTCCATATACAAACACAGGAAAACATTAATCTTATGTTCTAGAAAAAATATGCCTTAAAAGCCAAGTGATTCAGGAGTTTATATTTTGAATTTGATGAAGATAGCTTGCAAAATGAGATTTCGGTTAAAAGTTTTTCCAAGACTAAATTGGTGTCCTTCTTTCCTTCAGAGGCATTTTCTCAAAAATGACCTTTTCAAACTAAAGCGGTAACAGTTGCTGAATAATTAAGTCTACATTCACAGTTCATTTATCTTTGGAAAGAAGACACTTTAGGTTTTATTATCCATCATCTAGAGTTTATCATGCTCAAAATGAAAAAAAGTTTAGCTGTTTAAGTAATGTACAAAAATTGCACTGCACTAAACATTTTATTATTTCATAAACAAATATATTAAATTAGTTCTTGAAATTAGCAATTGTGATGCTTAATATTTTTGTGAAAAACAGAAAACAGAAACTATTTTATTTAAAAATATTTTGCTGCATTGTTAACATCTTTATTGTCTTATTTAGTTAATTTGGAAGAAAAGCATTAAGTATTAACAAAAGCAAATAAATAAATATATAAATAAATAACTGACTCAACATTTTCTCTATATTTAATTAATTGTTCAATTCTACCAGCTATTGATTTAAATTAATCCAAAATAGATATTTGGAAAATTCAGGATTCACATACAATTTTAAATTACATATTATAACATTTTGTAATCAAAATTAAGTTTAAATAAATCCAAAAAAAGAGAATAAATTATGATTTTCATGACATTGGAAGCCAAGTAATTAATTTCAATTGTTGATAAACACACTCACTATTGACATGAGCAAGAAAAAGATAAACTCCCAAATGAATTCCCACAAACAAACTGAATTTGTTTCACACACAGTAAACGCACACTGATTTTATTCCAAAAAGTAGGTAAAAGTAGATACCATTTTTTACAAATTCCCAATAAAAACTTTGATGTAGGGTAATGTTTTTGTCAAGAAAATTAGATTTGTGGCATTTTACATTAAACAGATTTCAATGACATCTAAAGCCACATAATAACTATCTATCCCTGATCAATTTAACCATTAACAAAAGAAATAAATTAATTTCCCCATTTAAAGCAACCTCAATGTGTTCCACACAGAACAAAGAGTAATCTTACCATGTAGAGCTGCTTCCACATGGTGCCCCAGTCTCTCAAGGTCATAGTTATCTCTGTAATGACCGAGTCCTCTGTGGGGATGACGGTCTCAAACTGCCTGCGGGACGAAACACACAAACACACGTTCACACACTTCTATCTGAATAGGAGCGCTGACCTCGCACGACCCTGAGCGGAGACACTGACTCATGAGGATGTTTCCTCAAAAAAGCACTTGCAGTGGCTTGTGGGATAGTGAAGGCTCCTGTCACTTCCATCCAGCAGATGCGTCGTTTTGCAAATGCATTTTATGTGAAGCATGAGTACGAACTGCCTGATAGCAGTTCAAGGTTTTTTCAAGGGCAAAAGTCAGATTTTAGTAGCCATTTCGTTTTTTGGGTCAACAATGTGTTAGATTGATAAACTCATCATCCTGTACTTTAACAGATTTAAAAATTTTACTTTTTTTTAAAGAAATCTTTCTTTAAAATAAATGCCACCTGATTTGATGTACTAAAATGTCATGGAATTTGCATTTAAATATTTAAAGGGGTAATGAAATGGGGTCAAAATAATAATAGGATATTTGACCTCCTTATTTTCGGAGGTCAACAGAGGGAAATTGAGGAAAATATAATTCTTTTTTTTTCATTTCGTGATCCTTTATTTTTTCAAAATATGTTATATGTGCTTTCTCTAAAGATATGCTGAATCATTTTTATTATAGTCATTCTTTACTGGAAATATTTTGTGCGCTCTGACAATTGATATATAAACTGAAACTCTGCTTTCTGTGGAGTTGTGTTTTGCATACTAATGAAGCATTTTGCAGAAAGAGCAATCTTGGAGAAGAAATATGCAGCAGAAACAATAAAAATAACGTATGTCTCTCACTTCTGATTTCCTGTTTAACCATTTATAAAACATATTGGGGCCAATGGAGGTCTCTAAGCATGTGGAACTACAGACGGTGCAGAAAAGCTGACAGAGACAAGCCGCCTTCTCCTTCTTCTGTGTATATAAACTGGGTCTTTAGTCCTAAGAAAACACTCGCAGAGCGCCTGGTGTGTTCTCTTGGATAGCATTGTATAACCAATAGGACACATTTGTGCGGCCCAGGGCCCTAACCGAATTGTTTATTTGTACTTAATAAATCACTAATATTTTTTAAAATTGATCTCCGCCTCCTGAGTTTGTATTGAACACGCATGGAATAATACAGATTTATTCCAATATATTGATTATGATTCATTTTAGTGGTATATGGATTCATTTACTGGTATGAACACAATGTGCCTATTTAACTATTAAATATTAAATATTTGCCTACTATTACTATTATTATGCAAACTAAAATATAATTTTATATGTTTTATATGTAAAATTAACATTTGATAGAACTGGATATTGTATATTTGTCTCCCAATTGGTGCATCAACAGAATAAAAAACACTTTGAATAATACAAACAATAACAAATAAAAAATGTATAGGGATGTATTGAAATCAAATTGTAGATTTCGAACTCAAAAATGGGTTGTAATTATTTTATATAATAATTATATTTTCAATTTAACTCAATACAATAACCACATTTTATTGACATAAATATTTGTTTTTAGTGAATGAGTTTATGTAATGCCATGTGTATTTATATAGCGCATTTATTATGTATGGCCATACATCCAAAGCACTTTACAATCATGAGTGTGGTTGGGGGTTTCTCCACACCACTACAAGTGTGCAGCATCCACTTGAATGATGCGTTGGGTGATGGGGATGATTGGGGGGTTGATGGAGGTCATTTGGTTAGGACACAAAAAGTGCCGTGGGATTTTTAATGACCACAGAGGGTCAGGACCTCAGTTTATCTGACCGACAGCGCTCACTGACAGTATAGTGTCCCTTCACTTTACTGGGACTCACAGACCACAGGGTGAGCGCCCCTTGCTTGCATCACTAACATCACTTCCAACAGCAACCTAGTTTTCCCATGTGGTCTCCCATCCAGGTACTGACCAGGCTCAGCCCTGCTTAGCTTCAGTGAGTAACCGGTCTTGGGCTGCAGGGTGATATGGCTGTGAATTAGTTTAGAGGTGACATTTTACAGCGGTTGCCATGACAGCACTGTAGAGCAACTGCAAGCAGCAGGAACAAGTGTACTAAACAGAAATGTCCTGTGGATATTGCTGTTTTCAGTGAGCATGTGACAAATGTAACAAAAGAGACCTCGGTGAAGACCCAGGACATGCTGGAGGGACTATGTCTTTCTGCTGGCCTGAGAAAGCCTTGAGATCTTGCCGGAGGAGCTAAAGGAAGTGTCTGGAGAGTTCTTTCCTAAGACTGCTGCCCTCGCGACACGGCCCCAAAAAAAGCGGTTGAAAATGAATGAATGAATGAATGAATGATCGAATGAATGATCGAATGAATATATGAATGAATGAATGAATGAATGAATATGTGTTCTCCTCTGCTCATATGCAGTTTTTCTTCTGCAGTTTTTCTTTTTCATATTTTCAGCAGCTCACATTTTAATGCATTCCTAAAAATCTGTAATGTGGCAATTTTCATTTGGAAACAACAAAATCATGCTACGGTAGTAAAATACATTACAAAAAGAAAATATATAGAGCAAACAAAAACAAAGCAGTTAAACTTAAAAGTCTGCGTGAAGCAGAAGTTGTTTAAGAAACTTTTATTTCAGTCAGGCCTGCAGCCAGAAGAAGGGGTCGGTTCTTTTTGTTTCTGAAAAACTGGACTTTGCAGTTATTTGCCTTATTTTGTATTTAATTATGAGGTTTAAATACTGCATTTTAGAGACATTTTAAGCACAATTAATCATAACTACACTTTTTGATTTACAAAAAATATATCTTATCATTTTGCCAAATTGTTCACCATGCTATTTTACTATTTTAAGTGTTTATTTACAAATGTGTATTTAAACTGTAAGATTTATATTAGTTTCATAAACAATGTTGAGATTAACATTTTAAATTTGAAGATTTAGAATAAAGAAATATAAAAAGATATTTATTTTTAAAATACAATTTTATTATCATCTATCATTACATTCTGTTAAACTTGTTTTAAATTAAAACTGAAGCCTATACACAAATAACAAACTGCCCAAGACATTCAATTTTCCTTATTCAGAATTCGGCCAATTGAATATTCACACATATTCAAACATAAAAATAACAATCTAACAGATGATTCTTCTTGGTCTTAAAGCCTTCTTTGATTGGTTAGTTTCACAATTTTTGCACAGAAGTCAAACATGAACCTTTGTCAGTGGGAGATGAGTCTTTCAAACCCACTACGGCTACGGGCCTGTTCAGTATGCTGAATCTGCATATTAAGTAGGGTTTAAGGTTGTCAAAATTATCAGTTTCAGTACTAATCATTACTTGAAATTTTAAAAATGTCCATTTCCCACTAAAATCTGGGCACTGCTGAGCACATAAACTCCACTCTTTAAGTGCAAACAGAGATAAGCACACAGATACATAGGGCAATGGAGCATTTCAACGCAGCGTCAATCAGTCAATCCATCAGCGGATTGCTCAAGTGTCAGCTCAACTGATCTACCTGGTTTTGAAACAATTCAGCATCTATGTATCACTGTTTACACTTGGTAAAAGAAGTGAAAAATGGTAAGTTGATAATCAGAGTCGATCACAGTCATATCTGTTAAGCACGTAACCACACAACAACCAATCAGCGATGTTTAAGAACGTGCTCAACAGGGCTCATCGTTAGCGGGAAATTTATCAATTTATTTTTACATTTTCAATATTGATACCTGGTAGGAGGTAGGGTTGGGTACCTTTGTAACCGTACCGGATCAAATCAGCATATGAATTTCGGTGCCTAATTTTGGTGCCACTGGTGTTACAACAAGGCCGTGAGAAGCATCAAAGGGGAGCATGAAAGGCACACATAGGCCTTGTGTCACACCATTTCTAAATATTTAATTCTAAACAACTTTGAGGAATACGGACAGGCGATGTCAGGCGATTGTCATTAGCCCCTTTCACACATACACACCTTTACAGAAAATTACCGACAATTTTCCGGAAAGGTGTGTATGTGTGAACAGACTTTTTTTGAAAATACCGGTAAATTCGTTCTGGCTATTTTCCGGAAAGAGAAGTTGTAACATTACCGGTAATTTGCCGGAATGCTGCGGTGTGTGAACGCAAAAGGAAGATTGCTGGAAAGAGCGCGTGCACGTCTAGAACGTGCAGACGTGAGACGTATGCTTTATCCAATCAGAACAGTCAGACGCATTCACGTCCGCACGGTTTATGAGAATAAAAGCCTTTGAATATTTTTCCAGACACATTTAGCTGTTAGAAATTAGTCACATAATGTTTATATGTTCATCTTAATGCTAACTGTGTAATTAATTATCGATAAGATGCTTATGATAAGCCATTGTTTGTTTACCTTCAAGCTTTGTGTGTGCCCATAAACAGTCTATGAGCGCCAGCACACACACATATCATGTACATCTCGACATGCGAAAGTGTTTCTCTATATGTTTTCATCGAAGTTGTTCACAATACTGATCCATCCACAGAGTTTGTGATGTAGTCAAATGATTACAAATACAAGCGCAGCCGTTTAGAGGTCATTTCTGGCTAATGATGTCAGAATTACCGGTATTTTGAAATGGATGTGTGAATGCTCTTCTCCGGAAAAATTCCGTAACGTTGTCGCCTGTGTGAACAGCGCTTTTTTGAATTTACCGTTAAAGTCGTTCCGGAAATTTTCCATATATTTACCCGTATCACTGTGTGAAAGGGGCTATTGTCGCAAGGGAATGGACGCACGCAACACGCACATTCAGCCAGGTTTTCGGTGAGCGACAGCGACCCTTCAGATCAACACGCATGATTGCGTTCATCAAATGTGCTTAAACTAAGAATTCTAAAATATATTTTATAAGCAAGGATTCTGACACAGCGACGTGCTTTACAAAAGCTGCATGTAAGGGGGAAACATGTAAAACTTAATGACACATTTGAGGGCTCAAAAAGGCAAAGGAATGCCTCTCTTGCGTGCTTGGCGTCACGTGCAATCGCTCTCTCGGGCACTCGCTTCTTCTGGTTTTACGGCACTTGCTCTCTCTGTGACGGTGCTGTGCACATCAGTTCCCCACATTCGTCAGAAGTTGACACCCAAATTGACACAGGTAATAAAAAGATTAAACTTCAGTCATGTTCATGTTGTGAAACACAATCAAAATGTCCACTGTTGAAGATATTAGACTTCAGTTTTCAATAGCGATTTAATACTTTTAATATAGGAAGTCCTCGGCTAAGCAGAGACCATTATTAATCAGAAATCTAGTGTACATAGTTTTACGTTAGAAAATGCAGTCTTGAATTTACAAACAGTCAGCAAGTACCAAAGAACAGATGTAAGACATTGATCAAATGTAGTTTTCAGCCACGCTCATGTAAGTAATATTCAACTCGTTTAGTTTTGCCTTCATTTATTTTTGATTTCCGTCTTCAACACGGGATTTATTTACAACACAGTTTTAAACATAAAAGTTTAATTAACTCATTTCTAATATCTACTTTTTTATCTTCCCCATGGTGACAGCCAGTGCAGAACATTTTACTAGTTATTTTGCAAGACAGTTGTATTCAGACAAACCCCTTTAAGTATTTTATAGTCTTTTATTCAGATTAAAGTATAAAGACTTAATCAGTTAACTACAAAAGTTGAAATAATTAGTCAAATAATTTCGTAACTGATTTGTTGTGTATATCAAAAAAATATACAGTAAATATTTCTTAAGGATGCTAATTATACTGACCTTATTTTTATTTAAATTTAAAACTGCTTTCATTCACAAAATAAACAATAAGAAATAGGAATTATTATGACTCCCAAAAGTATGTGGCCCCAGTTCAGGCACCGGTTTAACAACCGGTATTGTTTTAAAAGTATCGATTTAGCACCGGTATCGAAATATCCCCAAACAATACCCAACCCTAGGTGGAGGTGGGGCTTTTTTGTGCATCATTTACCTCATAGCAAACTAACAGTAAGAGGGGTTAAGAATATTGTAACTGACATCAACAAAGAAAGACCACCACTCCAAATGCAGAAGCAAGCAAATGATCAGACTTTGACTGAAGATTACCAAAACACATTTTTTTTTGTGAATTAACTGTTCACCTTAAAAATAACAATGCGCACAATCAAATTTAACATTGTACATTAAGATTTTACGCAAACTTCAACAAAAATATTGACGATATTGACAACTCCAAGTTTTCTTTTAAGATACACAGACTATTTTGTCATATTTGGAGAGTACTGTTTAATCTGGTACTGGCAACCTTTACAAATGGCAAAGGTTGTTTTATTTATCAGTGCTTGTTTTATTCCCTCAAATGTAAACCTCCAAACCGAAGATATGCATCACAGATTTACAACGGCTTGCTTTGATTTTTCCTGTCATATATGTGGCTTTCTATCCATCCACCAATTAGTGCAAATGTATAAATCAATTCAGCTCATTACATGCAGTAAGATCTGTATATTTATATCTAGAATTGACTGACTCTCACCCTTTGTTTTTGACGTGGGCATTCTTGAGGTGAATGTAGGAGCTTGGGAATATTCCCTGAGGAGAGAGCACAGAAATTATTTAATGAGCCAATTACTGCTGTAAAGCACACAAGAGAAAACAAACCATCTGTATATAAATGGACTGAGAGTCAAAGCAGAGGAAACAGATACAGGAAAAATAAAACAGATCAAGAGAGAAATAAAGGGATTATATAAATTATGCACAGGCTTACCTTTACATTTGGATTCTTTGTGATAAATCCTCTGTACCATCCTACGGAATTACATTTATAATATGTCATATGTATAATGCAAACATCAATATTAAACATGCAGAAGGCTTTAAATTATTAATAAAAGTATTTGTTCAATTATTTAATGCACAAATTATCAACAAGTTCATTAAGGGTGTTTCTACAATAATGACCTGAAGAAAATATACTAATAAAAGACATATCCAAGTAGAATCCTTTAAATACTGTAATTACTCTTAATCATTACTGCTCTGAACCAAAACACTGTAATTTCATATTTAATAACTTTCTGTTGTGGAAATAATGGTGAAATGGTAATGCTAATGGGTTAATTCCACAGCTAATAGTTAAAAGTACTGTGCATCATCTGCTTTGCTATGCTCTAAGATTCCTCTTTCTGACCCAGTATTAAGGTATTCTCCGGATCCAATTGTTAAAGCATCTTTCAGAATATGGCACCAATCTAGACGAGTTTTATTATTTACAGATCTCTCAATGCAGGCTCTTGTTATGAGGAATCAAACATTTAGTCCTTCGATTGCAGATGCTGGAAAGAAAAAAAGGACTTATCACAATGAACATTGTATACATAGAAAAGTCCTTTGACCAAATACATGGTTTCTGCAGGTTTCACCAAGTTAAGTTTAAGACTTTAAGACATTTTTAAGAACATTATGAATGAAATTTTAGGTTTATACTTTTAGGCTGGTTTATACTTCTGCATCAAGCACATGTGTATAGTCTGGCGCAGCCTTCACGTGGATGCATAGCCCTTGTGACTGACATGCACCTCTCAAATTATTTAACTACACGTCGTAACGATGTGTAGAGCAAGCTCTGTGTTGGTCGGCTTGGTAGCATAAAAATTGTGGGCGTTGCTGAGAGCCGCGAGGCAGATGGAGCTCGTGTTTACAGTGAAGGAGCTCCAGATGGAAACTTTTGTTGTTTGTTTACCTTACGATTAAAGTTGTTGCACGTCTGCTGGTTCCCACCTCTGAGTGAGCGAGTTTTAGCATTAAGATAGCGTTCAAAAAAACAAAACACCCGAAAAGAAATTTGATAAAGAGGAACATAAACACCTCGCAGCCAGCTAGTGTTTCAGAAGTGTTATTGCAGAGCAACACAAACAGCACGCAAAAGTATAAATGCACGACTACGCGCAAGGCATGAGCCATGGGTCACGCCAATTTCTCGCCGCAGAAGTATAAACCAGACTTTATACAGGGCTAAATGCTAAGGATTTTTTTCGAATAACGTTATCCCTGTTACAAAGATTTTCATTTGCCCTATCAAAAAATTATAACAATTTAATACATTTAATTATACAATATTAATAATTTTTGTTTGAATATTAATTTTCAAATATATCCATTCACATACCCTATAATCCTTACCAAAAACAGAACAAACCATAGCTGTCAATTACTTCAGTCTACAACAAAAATAATTTAATAACAAAAAATATAGGTCAGGTCAGTATCCTCAGCAGTGTTACAGCAAGGAAAGTAATTAAATGCTATTTTAAAATAAAAGTATAAAAGCTTTATTGAGATGGATTGTTGGTGATTGTATTTGGTGTTAATGGCCAGATTGGGTAGCTATACATGAACAGAGGAAAATTAAGACCTGTTAAAAAAGATTTAAGACCTAGAACAGAATATTTCAGTAGATTTAAGGCCTTTTTAAGGCCTAAAATTTAGCTTTTGAAATTTAAGACATTTTAAGACTTTAAGACCCTGCGGATACCTTGAAAATAAGAACAAAATACAATATCCCAAAACAGTTTTTTCTTTTAGATATTTACACATTTGCAGTTTTATGATTTTTAACATAGTGAATTTTCAGACTCTACCTACAGAAACATTACTTGACACCCCTTTAAAAACCAATCCAGTTGTCAAAGCTAATATATGTGTGATAATAGGTGCGTTCGACTTCATGCAGCGTTGCACAGACCGATCGAAATCTGTCTCAAAGCGGTGCATCATGGTTAGAAATTTTGACTTCACGGTGCCGACGCCTTATGACTCTCACATGTGGCATCAAAGTACTGCAACATCACTCCGAGATCAGACCAGATATACTGTATACACAAGATATAGCCACATTTGTACAGTCCTCCTAGGACAAAAGTCATTCAACCGCACTAATCAAGACTAAAGCCACTGTGAAGATGCTGGACTTTTGCACTGTGTACAGATGTAGTAACGAGCGAATAAAAAAACAAAGCATAAAGGCAGAACATTTAAGATTTCATTTTTTATGCTTTTGTATGTTACAAACCTTTGTGCTAAACGAGTTACGCTATTGATTATACAGTCACTTACTGCACTGACCACTTGCAGTAAATACCCATATACTCTTTAATTTGTTGAATAAAAGCAGAAAACACTGTAAATGAAAAATGACAACAAGAAGCTGCGGTACTAGAAACTATTGTCGGTTAAGTGAAGTAAGGGCTAGCTTTTGAAGTAACTTAAGGGTGCCTTATAACATAACAGTGCCTGAGCCTCAATGAAAATTATTGAGAATTACAGATGTTATATTATATACAATTTAGATCAGAAAGGTGAATATGCACATTGAGACACAGGGATATTGATATTTCACACAAGTTGGTTATAATGGAAATTTATTCACAATGAATCGCTCCCTCTGTTAGAATTAGAAGTGAAAGAAGGAAAGAGTTTAACAGGGAGGGAGGATTATACATATCCATGCACACAAATGCACGCTCTTTGTCGGCAATACCTGTGCGGTTATCCATCGATGTAAAAAATATAAAATAATAATTTTCGTAATTTAAAAAAGTATTTGCATACTGAACACTAGGAAAACTCCTGATCATAGATATATGTATATATGTTTACATATCTATGGCTCCAGATGGCCAATCCTCTACTACACCTTGGTCCCACATTCATTTCAAAGGAGCGCTACCCTGTACTAAAATGGCAGCTCCATTGACGCATTCCCTCCAATAGACAACAACAGGGTAGAGGGTAGGCGACATCTAATGTAAATATCTATGGATCAGACAGCAGATTCAGCATCTGAAGAGTGACTGCAGGAGCAGTGATGATGACACCGATATTACATGATTGACTATATTCACCGCTTGACAACAACCACATGTTTTTCGAGTTAATTATTGGACAACTTCCGTCTCACAAATTTCAAAACAATTAACTCTATGTTATCTCTGTCTTGTACATTTATTGTTAAATAATGTGTTTATAAAGGCTATATTATTTGCATAAGTGTATTTTTTTGTCTTTTTTCTATACAGATTTAGCTCAATAAACTATTTAAATGATATATTTTTAATGAATAACTAAATATCAACTTAAATACTTAATTCCCTTGTTGTTGAAAATAAACATTTCATTAATGGTTTGTAGAGACTATATGAGTTTTTTTGTAACTCCTTATTGCAATAAATAAATAAATATTGATCAAATAAATTAGTGATGAATACAGAGAATAAATTATCACGCCATGTGATCTGTCATGAGTCATGACTGCAGCAAGCTATGAGCTCCGAAGTGTCTGACCTGACGGCTCCGTTTTCAACCATCCCCCCATTTCCACCATATTTATATATGTTGATATAAATATATATCAAAAGTACTGTGAATACACAATCACTTATCATTTTTACACTTCATGAATAATGTTAAATATTTGCAACCATTAAATGATGATGCACAGAGCAATATTTTATTTTCATATGTAAAACAAACAGCATGATAGACCTTTATTACTGGAGTCTTAATGTGTGTAAAATTATTCTAAAATAAAACGCAATTGTATACAACAAAAACTGATTCTATCCAAATACCCACACACACAACATTTTAAAAGAGATCAAAATATTTAACTTAAAATAAATAGTACATACGTACATATCATTTTTAACAGTGTCAAATATAAAAATAAATGATTCCTTTAATCCTAGATCAAACTTTCACAACCTGTTTTAACATTTGTATAACTTTAAAAATATATATCATACCCCTTGGACATGATCCTAGTAAACAACATCAGGAATTATCTACCGTAAAGTGATTTTTCTAATTATAAATAAGTTAAATCCGTGGTTCTCAAACTGTGGTACGTGTACCACTAGTGGTATGCAGACTTCCTTCCAGTGGTACGCGGAGAAATGAAATATGTCATGTACATGCTACACACATTTCAAAATTTATCAAAAATTATGTATATAATATGTAATATATGACATATAGCCTATATTTCTGAGGTAATCTGCCACGTTTTTTAACTGTGCAGAGTTGTAGCTGCTTAACTGGGCCAACTACGCTACTGTATTTCAATGCTGCTCATTTTAATGGTGGTACTTGAAAAGCCAATTTTTTCTGAGGTGGTACTTGATGAAAAAAGTTTGAGAACCACTGAGTTAAATTATGTTTTAATGCCATATATTGGCATCAATGAAAAATTTAGAGCAAAATTACTAATAAACATTCAATATATAATTTACAAATCATAACAGTTTCTTAATAAACACACATTATACAAAAAACATACAGATAGCAATAGACAAAATTAATATATGACTTTTGAATTTAATCAATGATAAATATCCTAAAATTCTTCCAGGAGACAGCTTTTTATTAAATTAAATCGTTCTCTAATATCATTCAAAAATATATATTCAATTATATTATGTTTTAGGGTCAAAAATAGGTTTCTCCCCCCCTTTCAATAAATATGAGAGTGTAAGTCCTCCAATTCTACATGTCAGTTCTCAAAATGGTAGTTATTTCTACAGTATCATATACTAATGGATTCATTTAATACAATTTATTGTTTGTACATTCATCCCATTCACCATTTCTCATTAAAGCACAAATCTCAAAGCAGGTCTGACATCAGACTCATGAATTTTTAAGTATACTTTTGTCTCTTAATCGAAGAACATACAGTTTTGAAGTGGCTGATTGTCATCTACACAATAAAACAGCGATTACCTTCACATTTTTCCAAAATCTGCACCGTGTCACCGATCTCCAGTGGGAGTCCATGCTGAACCATTCCTCGAAAGTTTGCCAGCACTAAAGAAAAGGAAACAAACAAAAGGAGAAAACATTAAGTAAATCAACTTGAAACAAATCCGAAGACTGAGCGATCTTTGTTTGCGTAACTGCATGTGGACGAGATGGAAACGTTTACCCCAGTGGGTGAAAATATACCAAAAATACATTCAATAATTACTTCTATTTCAAAATTAAATGTAAAAACACTACTAACACAGCAATCTTATTCTTAAATGGCAACTATTCAAATTGTACTGCTCAAAGTCTCAAGGTCAAATCCATTTTGTATAGCTCCCGGTCATGTCTTGGTATAGACTGCATCTGATCTTAAAAAAAAAAACAAAGAAAGAAAAACACACACAAAACTGTTTTTAAGGGCATAACGTTTCAAATTTGAATTACTTTATTAAAAATTGTGAGAACTGAGGCATTTGTTAGAAAATGACTTTACACTAGCAAATTATATTATGTTGCTTAGTTGTCAATTTAGAACAGAGAAGAACTCTCAACTATTTTATTTATTGTTTTTTGTAACATAAATAAAAATAATAATAAAAAATGTAATATAAAAGTAGGTAATGTTACTTTAAAAGGAAACAATAAACATCTTCCCACCTACGCTTCTCTAGCCTACCAACTGTCAGTTGTTTGTGTATATCTACAGAATAAACACATAAAAACACATGCACATGATATCATGAAATCTTTTTCCACTACATGGCATTATTGTAAATTAACTAGAACTATATTGCTTAAAAGATGTTTTGAAAGATTTCTGTGTTGCCATGTAAATGACTGGACAACGTGTCGTAAAACTTTTCATTTTTAGTTCTACTAATACTAATAACATGTACTAATAATATAACAACACAAAAGAAAAGTAATTCAACATAGCATAACATAACGTAACACAGCGTAACGTAACATAACAACATAACATAACAACAAAATGTAAAAAAGTAAGATATAAAGTAAGATAAGATAGCAATGTAACAACACAACATAATGTAATGCAACATAACATAACACAGCGTAACAACATAATGTAACAATGTAATGTAAAGTAAAGCAACATAACGTAACGCAACAACATAATGAAACATAACAACATAATAATGTTTAATAAGACAACATAACACAATGTAACATAACATAAGATAACAATGTAACACTGTAACGCACCATAACATAACGCACCATAACGCAACACAACATAATGTAATGTAACATAACGTAACGTAATGTAACGCAACGCAATGTAGCGTAACAACATAACGTAATATAACGTAATTTAACATAACATAATAGCGTAACATAACATAACATAACGTTACAAAACGTTACAAAACGTAACAAAACATAACGTGATGTGACGTAACATAACATAAAAAGATAACAACGTATCATAATATAGCGTATCATAACATAACGTAATGTAAAGCAACTATTGGAGGAAAGCTAAAGAAAATATTATTTTCATCTTATGGTACTCATATTAATCTCAACAACATTATAGACACCTTATGTTACTCACATTAATCTCTTCATATTTTTGGAACATATACACATATTAATCATGGACGAATACATGGATTGTGTTCATTAGAAAAAAGGTTTTGACAAGCAACTGATTAACCAATCTTTCTCTCGTTATGTGATATGTTATACTAACTGAAGTTCTTCTTTTATTATGGGGTCATTTACTGGAACATTTTGTTCAAGTTCTGCGGACAAAGGAAAATACAAGATACAAGGCTACAAGATATTGCAAGAAGGGGGGCCTTGGTCTAGACTTCCTCTCTACCAAAAAAGATGTGCAGGGTCACAAGAAGGGTATGGTTGTCACGAGTTGTGAAATATGTTAAAGGTGCAATTAACTATTTAGATTTCCTGTGCAGAAAGAGAATAGTGAAGGAAGAAATACCAAATATGCAGTAAAAGCAGAACGGAACTCACCCCCGTTTTCTCCTCATGTCTATAAAACTGGGTTTCTAGTTACCAGGCATGGCAGAGCACCTGATATAAGTCCCGGTTAGCATTGTATAACAGCTAGACTTAATCTGTGTATGCCCAGAGCTCTGAACATCGAATTATTCATTTGTATTCAATAAATTACTAATCTTTTAAGCATTGAACAATTTCTCCTGAGTTTGAATTGAACACACATGGAATAGAGGATAATATTCCAACACAACGTAACATAACGTACCACAAAGTAACACAACAAAATGTAACACAATTTAACATAACAATGTAACATAACATAACATAATGTGGCAATGTAACATAATGTGATGTAACATAACATAAAATAACATAAGGTGACATAAACATAATATAAACAATTTCAGTGTGTTTCCTGTATTAAAATGCTGTTATGGGCGCACATATGAGCGCAAATGCCTTTGCTATTTAAACAGCGTGACTGAAAAAAAACGTCAAAACGACTCTTGCGTCAAGCTGAAACTAGTAAATAACAATTGCGTTGCACCCTGCGCCACATTGCGCCACATTGTAAAAAATGGCAGTTATTTCAACGGTAAAAAACTGTAAAAATGCTACAGTACAAATCCGTAACCTGGTTAATGGTATGTTTACTTAATATATACGGCGAATAACCGTAAATTGACTTTCCCAGAATTCCCTGCATGGCACATAACTTTTTATGCATTTGGTTGACATTAATATGGATCTTTTTAGTTGTTTCCCCATCAGTTATGTAAATTAGAGAATTATGTTACATCTAATGTTGATAAACAATGTTTATTTCATGACTTTAATTTTATGCGTGTTACCATACTGGTGTTTAGTAGCTGTGTGGATGACACTGAGCACCTTCTATATGCTGAAACTCTTTTCTGCTTGTGGTAGAAGTTGATTGTGATGAGCATTGGCTCATTATGTAACTTCCTCATCACCACCTGAATGTGGGTGTGCTAACGTGTCTAACTGTGTAACAAAAGATGTGTAGATGTTGATCATTCAAAATACAGACATATATCCTCTATGAATGAAATAAAATAAAATACGGTAATTAACTGTAAAAATGAAAATTACTTTTACTGTTTGTACCGTGTTTTTAACGGTAAAGTACTGGCAACCACAGCTGCTGATTTTTTACCGTAAATTTTACGGATTAATTTTTTTTACAGTGCAGATGTATGATAGGGCCCTAAGACTTTGGTCTTTTCTTAGCTTGATTTTTTTAAGAGTACATATCTATGTTTTCTAACATAAACATTTCTGCTGCTGAAGAAAAAATAAATAAATCACCCCAATATATACTTACTGGATGCAGCTTAGTATCAGATAAAAGAAGAAAACATTTTATAGTTCTTCCAACACAAACGTAATTGTAAAATGCTCATTAAAAGCGTGTGTGTGTGTGTGAGAGAGCAAGAACAAATTTGCTTAACTACAACAAGTTCAGTACACTTCAAAATACAAAATGCAGCACTCCACACATTTCCCTACGAAATATAAACCTTACTATGCTTGCATCTGCATTTCTAACATTATCTCACTGCTCTCTTAAATAAGCCCTGAGTCACGTCCCAAAGCGAACCTTACATAACAAATACAAGATCTTCGCACACGAGCTCATATAGGCTCAACATATCATTCATTTTCTCGACCCAACATGTTTTATATTTCTTTTTGAGAGCTCATTTGCATATCAAGTGGGTAAGGAAACGTTCCGACATGGAAATAAATAAATAATTATATGGATAAACAAACCCAACAGAGTTCTGACAGCGTTCAGAGGTTAAGCAGGCTGCTGAAACAGCCATGTCAGCTTTTAAAGCTGAGAAGTGTTGCTGTGCTCACTGCCTGTCAGAGATGTGCTGAAGCAATCACACAGCATCCATCCTCCATTCTACCAGAGATGCTGTAAAGGATGGGCCACAGCACTTTTTTCATATTTCAAAAGATGTAAATTATGTCTGACTTCCTGGCACAAAATTTCATGCATTTAATACTGACAAATAGACCAACAGCTCTAACATCAAATGGATCTTTTAAACAACCTTGATTAAAAATATATATCTTCTGGACACATAAGATTTTACTATTGCTCAATTTTTTTAAAGATTCAATAGAGTGCACTGATTCAATATGTACAGTATGAACGTTCTCTGATATCTACATAGCAGATGTGTGGCGAAAATGAAATCTTGCTTAATTCTTTTCCATATCGAACATTAACTTGTTACATTTCAATATAAATTGTTAATGCTTCCAGATTTAAAAGTGTATCCCAACAATGACTGAAGCCACAAAAATAAGAGGGTCCTTTATACAGCATAGGGCTGGGTCACTAATCGAAAAGTAAAAGAAATCGACATTCATATAACTTATAATTGATTAAATTTTTCCAGGACGATTTTTTCAATTACTTTCCCTATGTGTCATGTGACCCTGATCTGTTGAAGACTGTGGTTGATTTCAACTTCTGTGGCCATTTTGCATCCACATTTGATCTCTGGTCAAGTAGGACAATGGACTCATTCTTGAGCCTTAATTTGCACTACACTGACAATGATTTAAAGCTGTGCCAGATATGTTTTAGACAGCATATATAACTTGTCAGTGAACTATGAGGACAAAAATTTAAAAATTGAATAATTGTTCATTAATTATAATCGAGTTAAAATGTTCAATAAACCGAGATTTTGATTTTTGGACAAATTGTCCAGTCCTAATACAGCATAACCAATTTTCAATGGCAGATTCATCAGATTCATCTCTAATATCAACACACTTCTAGATTCCCATTGCTGTACATTTCTGCTGTATGATTGACTCTTAGATCAATATGGAGCAAAAAAAAGTCCAGAGATCGTGATCGTTATCAACATAAATTTTTATCGCGATCGGCCCAACCCTAGGCTAACCTAAGCTCATCAATTCTCTAGAAATACTTCAGTTTTAAAGGCTCATTTTTGCATAACCACAGAAATAACCCTTAAATGGAAAGCTTGGTTTTGACCATATTTGGAAAGGCTGTGAATATCAATGAGCTTTGCTTCGACACATTTGACAGCTTTCTCACACACAACCCAGCTTACTGTACAATAAAATACTCATGTGCGAAATAATTATAATTAATTTGTCAAAAACACTTGCCTCAAAGTGAAGTAATGGAGAGGTTTATTTTAGCTAGATTGATAGGGATGTGTGATGTAGAGTTAAAATTCCATCACAATATTTTCTGGTATGTATTGTGATAGTGATAATTTTGATGATTTTTATGTGTCCACTGAGAGACAAAAAAAAAGTGCACTATCTTTAGACAAAAGTATAAATTTTCACGTTTTTTTCTATTTTAAGCTGCAGGCTGCAGCAAAAAGTGGGCACTGGCAGGGTTCAAGACCCCAAGCATATGTTAAAATGTTATTTTTGTCATACACACTGGGTACTAGAGGGCGCTCTTGTTTGCATAATACATACAGTATACATTACTGAAGAAGATGTCAGCTATGATCAGCTTTCACTGCACGAGGATAAAGATGATATAATCGGATAAATAGATCAAGCATGAAGAAAATAAACAAACTCTTGTGGAAATATCTGGATTATTTGTGTTCTTTAAGTTATCCTGGGTATTTTATAAGCATTAATGTCTGTTTATAGTGCAATGCTAATTGACCTAGCCTTTATCACTTAAATTAGCATGATTCTTCTTCAGTCTGTGATAATAAACAATGTCTGGTCACAACAAATAGTTACTTTAAACCAGGGCTGCTCAATCCTGTTCCTGGAGATCTACCTTGCTGCAAAACACAGCTCTCACCCTGATCAAACACACCTGAACCAATTAATTAGGACCTGAACAGCACTTGATAAATACATGCAGGTGTGTTTGAAATGGGTAGCAACTGAAATCTACAGGAAGGTAGATCTCCAGGAACAGGATTGAGCACCCCTGCTTTAAACACTCAACTGGTATTTGTAAACAGGTTTAAACACGCAAAACTAATCGCACTTGTACTACTGTAATAATAAATAATTTCACAGTCAGATTAAAGTTGTTATAATTATTACGATAAGTATTTTTTTTTTTATCTTATGGGCAAATTTTTAATAGTACATTCCAAATGATAAAACATCAACCATCCCTATGATGCAAAGATGAAGAGTAGCCTGCTCATATATTCATAATCTTTTCAGCTTAATCCTTTTATTAATCTGGGGTCACCACAGCGTAATGAACCGCCAACTTATCCAGCATATGTTTTACACAGTGAATGTCCTTTCAGGTGCAACCCCTCTTTGGAAAATATCCATACACACTTATTTACACACATACACTACAGACAATTTAGCCTCCCCAATTCACCTGTACCGCATGTCTTTGGACTGTGGGGAAAACCGGAGCACCCGAAGGAATCCCACACGAATGCGGGGAGAACAAGCAAACTCCACACAGAAACGCTTACTGACCCAGCCGAGGCTCGAAACAGCGACCTTCTTGCTGTGAGGCAAGAGCACTACCTACTGCACCACCGTGTCGCCCCTGCCCATATATTTCACAAAAAAACCTATCATTACCACTCAAATCAGAAAACATATTATAAATTCTTTCCGTAGTGAGCCAGGCTGAAGTGTGGAGATTGTTTTGTACACTGCCTGGTTATGTGCGCACTCAAAAATTAAACCAAACAGTTACAGACTGCAGCTTTATCAAGCCTGAGACCTGACTCCATTTAAACCCCTGGCTGTTACTATGATCACAACCACACGGTTGAGTCACAGAGACTAAGTTCTAAGAGTCTGGAGGGCTCTTTGCACCTGGTAAGGGTTATGCGAGACGAGCCTCTGGCTGGTCTGTGCATCTGCCAAGCAGCAGTGTGTGTCCACAGCACAGACAGCAGGACCGTGGGAAAGCGTTTAGCACAAGCGCAGCTGAAATGGGTTTGTTCGTCCTGTTACAACAGAGCTTTTGTCACTCCAGTTGGCAGTGGCTGGAGTTCAAATGGAGGTTTAAGCTTTAATAAAAATGATATGTAACTGACCATATACACAGTTGCTTTTAGCTTTTAATAAGCAAGCTCAGGAGTTTATGTTTAGTAGTCAAGATGTCATTTTACTCATTGCCTTTGGGCTCTGTTTGCACACAGACACATTCACATGCATATTCTGCATATATACACTATATGCATGTGTTTGTAAGTGTATGTGTCTGAAATATGGCAGTTCTTTTCTCACAATGTCAGATTGACTGCTTGGGTGAAATACTCTTAGCCACAGCCCTCCAACTATTCGTTTTTTGTGAGTGAAATACACAAATTGTAAACTAATTGAATTCAGGCCAGTGTTTTCATTTTGCTGTTCTATAAATATCTGTTTATTACTCTACATTAATAATATTTGACCAATTAATATCATATTATCGTGATAAACTATCTGAAAAAAACCAATAAACTATCTGAATGGTCCTTTTATGATGGCTACCGCTCAGTTTAAAACGTTAACAGTTAAACTGCCAACAATGGTGTGTTGCCTGATATTTGCGATAAAACAAAGGCAATCCTCTAAAAAATGAACTAAAATAAGTTTAAATCATTTAGAATATGAATGAATTGCTAACCCCAAAGTTCATATTACCAATTTATGAATGCCCTTTAGTAATGTTGCTCCATCAAATAGTATGCCCCTTTTTTCTGTATGTGAAGTTTCTGGTCAAAATACAATACAAATAATTTTTTTACAACTTTTTAAATCTCCCCCTTTTAGTCTTTGATGCAAATTGTGCTGTTTTGGTGACTGTCGTTTTAAATTCACATTAGATTGTGCTCCCAGACGGCTTTTCAAAAGAGGATGGAGCTACAAATGCCTATGTGTCAGCATAGTGGAAAAAATACATGACTAATGTTATGTCAAAAGATGCTGACATAACAGCCGAAGACACTCCTGTGTTCATTTGTGCATCATAAAATGAATATTTTTAATGGCTCTTGGTATGGTTGGGCGATGTCGACCAATTTGGCATTGTACGATGTCCAATGTGAAGCATCGCAATGAACAGTGCCATCGTGGTCTTAGGCGGCGATGAATTATTTATGAATAATTAATTAATTAATTATTTGTAGCCTACCGTTTCAACTACCTGACCCGCACGGTCACTCTTTTACCCATAACCAAATCATAAAAAAATAAAGAGAAGTTACACATAAGTTACCACCTGTCAATCACTTTTTCCGCAGGACTCTGGCATTAATAGGCAGAGTGATCTGAGTTGTTATAATGGCGTCGACAAACTTGGTTGGTAAAAAAAGTGCACAACCAACAGGAACCAGCCAACAGTATCTGAGGTTTTCACTAAAATGACTAAGTATAAATGTGAAAGCGAAATATTGAAGCAGTGTACCGACGCGGTGACAAGTTACCTGATAGATTCAAAAGAATGAAGAGTCATTAGATAGAGACAAGATTAATTAAATATCAAGTTTAACAACTATAGTGAGACGCGATCCAGAGGTACATCCTTGATAAACTATCCAATGTGCACTGATCTCTGGGGTTTTGTGCTTAAAGCACCAGCTGACTGCCTGGACCTGCCTGGACCTGCCTGGGCTAAGAGTTTTTTTTGAGCAAGTTGCTGCTGTGACGGGGGCAGGGTGGAGGATTCCGATGCCGGCTCAGCATCATGATGTCTATCGGCCATTCTCCATGGACAATGGCATCATCTATCCACCTAAACCTACCTCTTAGTTGCAGACATAATCTTCGGCACAGGTATGGTGCAAAGCATAATGGCGGACAGCTGCTTCTCACTCAGTCTATGCTAATCAATAATTCTATTGAAAAATATAATTTATTATTATTATTTTTTTAACGATTAAAGGCTGGCTATATTTACACTGTTGCCACACAACTATTTTAAAACCCTTTAAAACGAATCCAACAATGTGAGGCTTTTAAAAACTAGATCTGGCAACATGGCATTGTGGAAGTTGTACATGGTCACTCAACCTGCGTCTTACCAACATGAATTTGTACAGTGACATGATTTGAAATAATTTTACATTCACAGAACTTCAAATTGTATTTTTGAGGCTGTGAGATGACCAGAACACAGGACGGTTCAACATCTATGAGTTTTGGAAAGGTTAAGGTGGCATTAATGAATTGTTTGCGTCTGGATAATATTATGCATTTTCGGCTTCTAAATCTCTGTGGATAGGAAGAATATCACACATCGCACATTTATGAGTTGGTTTTGTTTGGGGGGAAAAAGGTCACAATGGACTGGGCGGTTGCTACTTGTATCACTCTGGTTGCTATGCTGACAAGCTTTTTCTCTGCTGTGCTCAAATGTTACCCGCAGATATAATTTTCTCTCGACGAGCTGCAAGAAGAGTGTGTTGCAATTCAAATCCAGGTACACAAAGTCTGTGCATTTCATAAAAACTGCAGTTTAATATTGCAGATACACAAATTATTGGTACTTAATTTACTATTGACCCATATTATAGATTTTTTTAAGCAGAAAGTATTGTCACATTAAACTTCTTTTTTATATTAAAATTAACTTCTAATGATCATTAAAGTGAATATTTTAAAACATTTTAAAACGTATTAATGCTGTTTAACTTAATTATTAATTAACTAATTATTTGTCAACAACTATAACATCAACATAAATATCCAAGTAATTTAAAAGTAATAATTATGTACTAAATGTGCTTTACACAACTGCAGTGTTTATAAATAAATGCTATAACCAAATGTATTATTGTTATCAGACAAAACACAGACTTGATAGTCATGTAACAACACAAAAACATAATATAAGTAAGGGACAATAAACGGCTAAGTGTTAACAACATAAATAATTATCGACGTAGAGCCGAAGGACCAAACAATGCACCAGCTTTAAATATCCTGCTTATTCCAAGGACATTTGTTAATAGTGCCTACGTTTAAACAATTTTTTGCGCAATATTTGTTCAATTTTTTTTTGCAGTTTTGACATGTTAAGATTTTCTAGTGTCTCCGCTGAATCAGCAGTGACAAGCAGACAGACAGAGCGATCATGTGCGTGCTGTTCATACCTGTTAACGTTATTAAAATGTGATTTCATCAATCTGATCAAGGTGGACAAATAAGCCATTCCCAGTAACACCTGAAGTGTGTTTCTAGTCACATACTGAATGTGTTAGTCTACTTTTTACCACTTCTCTGATAAAGGAGAATTTGTATGTATATTGGCTTTCTCTTAGAGTTAACATTAACTTTAATACTGCGATAGCTGGGCTACCTACAGCAGAATTTCCGTGAATGACATTTCATAATAAACATACAAATTTTATTAAAAGCATAATATCAATTAAATACGCTTTAAAAATATGTTACTTTATTCATTGGCTAATTAAATTAAAGATAACAGTTATCAACTTTAAGCCTTCGCACTTTATTCTGTTTAACATGCTGTTTTTATCTGTTTAACAAATATTTTTGAACATCTAAAGCAATTAAATCATGTAATTATGCTTCTTTTTAATCAAATTATTAGGCTAGGCAAATTAATCTCATAGAATTGATCTAAAAAAAAATGACCGTGATCGTTGCTTTGAGTAGAATAACGCTACGATTATTAAAACACAATAAAGTTTATACACATTAAATAAAACATTCACAAAGCTGTATCTTATGAAACACCAGTTCAAGAGCACATAAGATACATTATAAAGAGAAAGCAGCCAAAGCCTATTTTTTTTGCAATTAAATATGTTTGATATTAAATTTTGCAAAAGAAAAAAAACATATTAGGCCAGGTAAGAGAACATTCTGCTTTAATGTAAATGTAAATGTAATTTTTTTTGTCTTTGAAACAAAACCTCCAATAAAGGAATGTAATCAGCCAAACATGCAAGATCAGTCTAATATTACATTACGTTCATAAATTAATTATGAAACTTATCTTTGCGATCTGCCAAAATTAAATACACCTGAGAACAAATAATCAAGTTCAAACAAAATAATAACCAAATAACCAGGTTCAAAAGTCCGAAGACTGACCGTTAGATACACACAAGAGCTGTTTGCGAGCTCTAAGCTCTGGAGCTTAGAGTATGGAATTTCTTAAAAATGCACTATCCTTATACATAAACTGCCGATTTGACTTAAATTAACTATATTCTCGCTTGATAAACTCTTAAATCTTGATTTTGTCTAATTTAGCAGATTTCTCGTCAGATGAACCCTCCTCATCTGTCTCCTGTGCAGCACATGTGAGTTGCTATGGAAAAATGTTTGAGAAAAGCGCATTTATGAACTGTGATCAAAACTGACTGGAGCTATCTGTGTGTTTCAACAAAAATAATGCACAGCCTCCAGCCAATGAGAATCAAGAAATTCAACAGACCATGGAATAATATAATATAATATAATATAATATAATATAATATAATATAATATAATATAATATAATATAATATAATATAATATAATATAATATAATATAATATAATAAATTATATAATATAATAAATTATATAATAAAATAAATAATAAATATTATATAATATAATAATGCAATTATTCAATGTTGTGAATTCACAGCTTTGTTGACATACATATAATTACACAAGACTATAAACAATACTAAATGAACACTTCCATGACTATCATTCTCAATATCTTGACCTATCTTCTCCATGTTTCCAACAAAACGCACAACCGATCCTTTTTCAGCAAATGAAGGTTCCATCAACACCAACCATCCTGAAACACCCTCACCCAGCAAGCATACAACAAAAGCACCCATTACAATCCCACTGCTCTAACGCAACGCATCTCACCACAAAACACTTCATTGACATATTCTGTGGTTCAAGATTCACCATTACGTACTCGATTCCACATTTTTAATATATTCACCACAAAACGCCATTAATCACCATTATTATAAGAGACAGTAAATGGCTGATGTCAGACTGTTAAAGCAGCAGCAGAATCCCCAGTAGACAGTCCGAGTTTGTGGATTTGTGTCAGGGTGATGGATGGATGTGCACACTAACCTCTCTTCATATTGCTTTTTGACGCTAGCTGTAATGTTGTATGGAGTCAGTCTCTAGAGAGGACAATGCTAGCCCAAGGCACAGCGCAAATAGAGATACACTTGATGCAGAAATATCAACATTTAGAATGCTAATAAGATGTTTGTATGAATACACGGGAGATCAGTACTGTGGCTTTTAGCTTGTAGAGAGTCCGGGTTGGATTGGATAACTCCCAATTACATGGGATTGATTAGTAACACTCATTTGGCGCAAACATGTTTATTTTAAACCAGAGATTCCAAATAAATATGATGAGAAATATCACATATATTTTGACAATTAAGATTTTATTTGGAGTGGTTTAAACCTTTTCTAATCCCATCTACACACATCATCTACAACATGCAAACACTCCATTTAGGGCTGCACAATATATCGTTTAAGCATTAATATTACAATGTGTGTATATGCAAAAGTTTGTTAAATATGACACACAATAACTTTCCACATTTGTTGTAAGCTGCAGGCTTTACACTTTCATGTGTCAAGAGTATTCATCATGTATTTCAATGCATATCAATGTATTTAGTTCTACATTTAAAATATATTTTCTTTATTATAGTAGCCGGTTTTTTAATCGCTGTATGGAATAACTGGATGTTTACAAAAGCATTTTGATATTAGTAAAGATGTCTGCAACTTTTATGAAGCACAATCACTGGCATATTAACTGTCAAAACATGTTTATGACTGCATTAATGTATTATTTCTTTTTTTTAAAAGTCACATATTGTGCATTTCTATTAACATACACAAATTGCACTAAAGCGATCTAAAAAGTTCATATCAATAAGTTTTCTCTTTGCACCACCAGGTGGCAGTCTTTGTACTTTCATTTCAAGGGTGCAGATTGCATAAGTTTTATTAATATATATAACTGTATTTAACTATATATGTAGTTAAAAATATTTACTATTTTCCCAAGTGTATATAACTACTACTGTAAGAAAATATCAGAATTTGGGACATACTTTCTCTATTATCTTTGCTTGAACTGATCTAATCCTGTTTATATGACTTGAACCTGCTTCCGATCAGGTTTGAGCTAGCGGAACTGTTGCTATGACAACAATTCTCGGATCGGCTTTGATCGTGTCAAATCGTCAATATCCAAATCCAGCTAACTGAGTAATCCACATACGAAGAACGGACCCCTGGTGGCATATTCATGGAAACAAGCATGCAAAATTTTGTGGAGTACGGGCAATAAGTGGTACTATAATAGTAGAAAAGGTCTCAAAAACACAGTGCTTTAATGTCTGTAGAAGCTCAATACAGTGTTTCAATTACCATTTTAGCCACTAGATGGATTAACTTGAAATTTGGCATGCAGTGTATTTGTTCAAAGTGGAACGACATAGTCTAAAAAATAACCACTATTACCCAATTAAATTTGAGCACCCATTACAGTGTTTCCCTACGCCATTTTTTTGGGGGGTGCACCCCATTTTCATTGAACAGTAAGAATGATTATTTAATCCATATGAAGCGGCCCCTAAAAGTCACGCCTCGTTTTCAGTTTCAACTCAGGCACGTTTTGCACTTACACACAAGCGTACAGCGTAAAAGTCCAAGTGAACCGCGCTCTCGATTTAGAGCACTCACACTTCTTAAACAATCCGGGAAACGGGCCTGGGCACAGTTCGGATAGCATAGTGTGAGTAGGCCCTAAGCCAGAGTGAAATGAATGGAAGAATTACAGTATTTTCTGTAAAGCTGCTTCTGGCCATGAAATGTTCACACCTAAAAAGACGTGTTTAAGGTTTTATATGCAGCATCCTTGATTTATTCTCTTGGGTAAGTCAAGATCTTCTCTTAAGGTTCATACTTAGAGAGAAATGTGGTCAATGTATTATAAAGCTTGAAGCATTAAAATCGGTGCACAGTATCAGCCGATGACCATGACAAGGAATGAGTACTCCGTATTGGCTGCAAAAATCCTGTTCTGAGCATCTCTATCTTTGACCAAACTCCCCCTGTCTGTACTAGACTAATCTTGATAAGTCAGTAAATACACCCTTAGGAAAAAGAAGTATTCTTAAGTAAAGTTCAAGTATAAAAGTATACTGTATTTAGTAAGTAATTAAGCCCAAGATACACTGCAGCGACAAAACCTGCACACTTTGTAGATAAAAAAAAAATAAAAATAAATGTTCATTTTTAGCTTGTACAGTTCAAATAATTGTTCAGTTTTTTTACTGCTGTCATTTAAAAAAATAACAATTAACATCATGACTCCTTGTGTCAGTGTGAACAGCCACGTAGCGTCATGCCATGCCAAACAAGCACAATTCTATTTTTGTACATCTACCGCTTCCTCTTGGCCCTCGAAACAGAGTGTGAAAAGGTAGGGCTTCAAAATCTACCCCTAAGAAATGGGACACCACTACAGCACCTGCACACGTCATCGCGATCTCTTGCTTCATATGAGATCAGACGATAGCGACTGCTGTAGTTATTCCAGTTGTGTTATTGTTTGGTATTTATCTTCAGGAAATCACTAAAGGCAACAATACCATGTTATCATAATGATATGATGTAGCATTAAGCTCGTAACTGTACTGTGCATTTAAACTGTGGCCATATTCATCTATGTAAACACGCGAAAACAGCATTAACATTATAGCAGACACTGTAAAAAGCTCATTCACAACCACTAGACTTTTCTGGTTTGTATTCCAGTGTCATCGAGTGTCAGAATATTGTGGGACTACTATACAGGAGTTATTATAATGGATTATAGATAGCGAAATATAGCATTTTTTATTTGAGCTTTTTTTTTTTAAGCATGACGGTAAAACATGAATGGCATAATAATGACAAAAATGACTAATTTGTGCATCTCTTACTTCCGTGTGCAATCATGCAGCCGTTGTAGATGGTGTATTCTGGAAAATTTACGTACAACTTGGTTTCAAGTGTGGTCCTGAAAAATCTGTTTTAAGGGCTATCTAGCCCTTCCCTTTAGCTTTACACCTTCAAGCTAAAGAGAATTAAGACATACCTACCCCTTCACGTGAATGCGCAAAATGATGGCTAGGGGGTAAGGGGAGGGCTAAGGGGTAGAATAGGGATTGGGTCTATATCACAGCAAAAAAAAATATCGCAATGTCAGATTTTTCCAATATCAGGACAGCCCTGGTTTAAAAACTCAAACTGAAAAGTTTTGCGCATGTGCAGCTTACCTGAGAAATGGAATTACGTTGAATGATGCACAAAACAAGCACAGTCAAAATAACATAGTCAAAAATGTCTTCTGACTTTATCCATAGGCTGCATTTTGCATTGGGTTTTTTTTACTCTCGGTAAATACATAATGCTGCATAAGTACTTTATAGTAAGTACTGTTTATGTCTCTCATCTCTCGAAATTGATAAATACAAAGCACCCTATCATACACCAGGCACATTAAGGCGCGATTTGTTGCTTTATAAATAGCAAATCTATTTGGCCACTTTGTGGATTTACGGGCATGCTGGTCTATAAAAGAGGTGTGCATATTTAAGCGCCTGATCGATATATCTTTGTGCTGATTTTAAGAGCCAATATGAGCCTGTTGCGAAATTGTTTTTAAAAAACATATTTAACAGAACATATGAAAGCCAATTATGAATATCTGTTTTTTTAGCTCCCTGACATCGGTATTAGTTTAAGCTAATTTAAACTTCCATAAGAAATAATGACATGTTGTTTTGCATCAAGCAGATATGGCGTTGAACACACTTTCAATGGAGTGAAATAAATGTATTATATTTGATTAAAAAAATAATTGTTATTTGTGTTTTTAATACGGGTTTGGAAGAACAAAAGGTTGGGAATTTTGGAAATAACATTGAGCCTAGACTAATTTAATTTAAACTACTCACATGAGACAAATTTGCAAAATAGTAACATGACTCTCTCAGCATAAATCCAAGTGTGTCACAGATCAGGAAGGATGAGGAAGTTAGGACCCAATTGCAGACAAAATTATTTATTAAAATAAAACAAGAAGGGAAAAACAAACTACCCCGAGGGGGAAAACATGAATAAAAGGCAGAAACAAACTCGACTGGGCTGGCAGGACAAAGCAGGGCTGGACACAACAAGACAGGGAAATATCAACAACAAACTGGCACAGGACAGCAGACATGAGGAGATGTTATGCAGAACTAAATTAACACAAACAGATGAACATAATTAACTCTGTTCACAAGGGGAGTGGGACTAGACAATAGACGGGAGAGCACATGACACAAAGAGACAACACAAGCCATGCGCTCATATAAAACAAGACTAGAACACGCAGCCAATGAGAGAAATCATTAACTGCGTGTTCATGACAACAAAAGCACGCAGTGCATGTAAACACGCACCACATGCTAAACACAACACCAACAGAAGACTGAACGCAAGACACGAGTACACGATGTATGAATACACTCACCGTGTACTCACACACACAGCGTGCATGTTTCATCCCAGCGCCGACCAAAACCGAAACCAACTGGACTGAGACACTGGGAATGAAACACCACGCTGCAGACAGATGAACACCCGGACGGGAGAGCGCACTTGCAAACACGCAAAGACCTCACGCACCCGCATCAAGCGGGGACGCGCACGGTCCATGCGCGTTCACAAATGGTGCTCATACAGAGACACACACAATGACAAAACAAGTGCTCGACCCAAGAAAACTCGAGCTGAGCACAACAGGACAGGACTAGACAGAGCTGGTGTCCAGACTCTGCCACCAAAACAAGAACTTAAACACCAGAGTGGCAGAACCCTGACAAAATGTGCACACTTTTGAAAAAATGTATCATGCCACAATATTTTAATCTAATAACAATACCCTTCCTACCAACACAACTTATGTCTAAAAATTAAAAAGCTATTTATGGTTCATTTTTCGATTGAAAATAAAAAAAATTTAAACTGCTCAGGAAAAATATTTTTTGGGTTTTAACACTGTAAGGCTGACACAAAAAGATCAAAATAATAATGAATAAATACATATTATTGCACAAAATATGTGTTTAACCTTTAGATATTATTGTTATTATCAAATATGATACAGTAGGCTTTATAGGGTTAAGTTGGAAGCCTGGAATGTCCACAGGATGATGATGTTTTTGGTTCATTTTATCACACCAAGCATAGTTCAATATATTGGCCGAAATGACTCAGTCAGTCTCTAAAAACAAACAACTTTAATAAAAATCAAATATCAGAGGTACACTGGCAGTGCAGTTTTCTCATTTGATGTATAATGATTCCCAGGCTCAGCCCTCGTGTGCAGTAATGAGAATATTAGTTTTGATATTACATCTCTCCCATCTTTTGCTTTGTTCTGTTCACTCCCAGAGCACAACATCTTTCTATATTAACACTTTATTTGCATATAAAACAGTGCAGAATATTGTACTTCTGGAACGCCAACAGTGTAACGACATCTCACTTAAAATTAATATAAGCCGTTATCTTGCACAAGGAACATTTTGATTAATAACCAGTTTTGTTAGCAAATCTACTTTACACAATAAACAGGCTTAAAAGTAAAAACTTTAAAAAGACATCTTTTTAACATCTCAATAAGTTTTTAGATATCAGCACTGAAATATGAAGACTTCTAAAAAAATATCTTGATTTTTCTCTTGAGTAATCTTAATACACTGAATCTTTTCACCAAAGAATCTTTGATTAAAGTAGTGGATCTAGTCATGACATATTCTGGCATCAAAAATAAATCCAGGCTTTACTTATCCCAGCTTATAAATAAGCAACTTTTAGATTTCCCACATTTCCCCAACTGCTACATCATGTTTGCTGGCTCACGCAGCCCTGTCAGTCAGTACGTTGACATTTAACCTTAAAGTTAAACCAATGGGTTAAATAAATAATGCACAGCATTACTATATTACAAAAAAAAAGTTTGCTCTGTTATAATTAATCTACATGTTAATTTTGGTTCAATCATAACCCAATATAAAAAAGTTGGGATGTACTCATAACAGGAATGAATTTTGGTGTGGCGCCCTGCCATGGAAGAATGAATGCAGCAAAAACCATGCATCATTTTGTATTTCATGAACGTCTACCCAAAACCTAAACCCAACCGTCACAGTAATGTAAAAGAAGTAATTATACACATTATTATTATGATAATTTATGAAATTACCCATTCATTTGTATTTTATGAATGCCTACCTCACCCCAACCCTAAACAGTCATGTCAAAAAATTAAATACTGTAATAGAGTGTCACAAAAATGATGCTGTATCCGCAATTATATCCCTTTTAGACTTTACCCAGAAAGAGGACTCCCATAATCATGGAAACTGGTCTTGTATGAAATTTAATGAGATCAATAAGCAAACTAAACTTTGGTGAAAACAAACTAATACACTGATGAATGAGAAAAACACTCAAAAAACACAAAACAGCGTAAATTTTGCTGAATGCAGTTTTGAATATGTACTGCCAGTGTTGCGCTGCCAATAACTTACTAGCCAATCAGAAAAGGCCTTTGGTAAGCCAGCCTCCATGGAAGGTTTTTACCAAGTGTGCCGCAAGCCTGCGTTTGAGTGAAGGTCTCGGCCGTTAGATCGCCCCCTGGGGGCTGGCTGCAGTACAAGTCATAAAGCCCGCCTCCTCCGTGTTAATGAAGGAGACTTGAGCCCAAATAAAAAAATTTATTACACTTGCAATAAAATGTCCCGAAAGATGGTTCTGGTCGATTAAGGCACTGGTTATTGTGCTGAAATAAGTGCAGATCTTCATTTTTGTAAACAGCTTGTTTTTAGCAGTAATTTAATGCTGGGCGTGTCATCATGATTGACAGTTGTGATTGACAGTTTCTCAAAGCAGCGCGTCTGAGCTTCGGCAGAAGACTGAAGAGTTATTATTCGATTTCTGTGTTACTTTAACATGACAAAATGAGTTCAGCAGTAAACTACAGTTCCCCTTCGGTTGGGGAACTTCAGTGCCATGAATGGGAGGATTCGGATCAGAAGCCGCTTATCTGGAGAGTATTGAACGGGCCAATGAATGAAATTAATTGGCAGCGTAAGCTTGCGCAGGTGTGCGACATCTGCAATTATCTCAGCATATAAGCACACCTGAAGCCAGCAGACGCCATCCTTTTCGCTTCAGATCCTTTCTGAGTGAGTCGATGAGGGTTCCTCTTGCTGATCAGCACTTCAGAGCGAACGAGTGTGTCTCCCGGTCCAGAGTGGGTCTTCGCGGTGGCAGACGGTCGAGCTGGGTTACTCCCTTGCCTGCGGTTCTTTGGGTCCGGTCCTCCAGAGCGGTGCGTATAGTTGCAACTTTCCTAAAAGAGCAACACAGTCGTGCAGCACGTCCTTTTCAGGATGGCGCTCCGACTGTGCGTTTCTGGATGCGGGGGTTTCCTGTCTCCGGATGATGGACACGATCACTGCATTGCATGTTTGGGGGTCCAGCATGTTAATGCGGTGCTCGCGGGCGGTTCATGTCGTCATTGCGATGCCATGACCGTTGCACAGCTAAGATCGCGGCTAACTTTCGCAAGAGAGCGAGCCACCCCAGTTGCCTCCTGCTCTAAAAAAGCAGCAGGCGCTCGGGCAGATCTGAGGGTTTCAGCGGGAGCTAATCCGCCGCCCACGGGCTCGCGGACCTCTCGCTCCTCACGGCGCTCCATCCAAGCTTCGGGTGGTGAGAGTGATCCGTCTAACCAGATGGTAGCTCTCACACTCGCTGACACCGGAGATCAGATGTCCTCCGCGGCATCGGAGGGTGGGCTTTCACTGTCCGACGAAGATCCGGACCCGCTCGCCCCCTCCGGGCAGGTGAGCGCTGTCAAATCGGATCCTGAAGCGGACATGTTAGCCGTGCTTTCCCGGGCTGCTTCGGCCGTGGGGTTGGAGATGGTTTATCCCCCAGCTCCGCGGCCGGACCGACTAGATGGGTGCTACGTAGAGGACCAGAAGGCGAAGCCTTCGAAGCCTCTCGTCCCCTTCTTCCCGGAAGTGCACAGTAGGCTCACGCAGTCCTGGAGGGCACCTTTCTCTGCCCGTGCTGCGAGTGCCTCCGCCCTCACCGCCCTTGACGGCGGAGCTGCCAGGGGGTATGAGGCGATCCCGTCAGTGGAGCGCGCTATCGCGGTCAATCTTTGTCCGCGCGGCGCCTCTACGTGGCGGGGTTTGCCCCGCCTCCCGTCCAAAGCCTGTAGGTTGTCTGCCTCCCTCGGAGCCAGAGCTTATAAGGCTGCGGGCCAGGCTGCTTCTGCTTTGCACGCGATGGCCACCTACCAGCGCTACCAAGCGCAGGCGCTGGCCGAGCTGCACGAGGGCGGGTCCAACCCAAGCTTATTACATGAGCTGCGCACCGCGACCGACTATGCTCTTCGGACTACTAAGTCCGCCGCGTGTGCGCTGGGGAGGACGATGTCCACACTTGTGGTTCAGGAACGCCACCTCTGGCTAAACCTGGCCGATATGCGCGACGTTGACAAAGTTCGCTTTCTTGACTCGCCCATATCCCAGGCTGGCCTGTTCGGCGACACCGTCGGTGAATTCACCCAGGAATTCAAGGCGGTGAAAGAGCAGTCGGATGCGATGGGCAATGTCATCTATCGGCGTGGCCGTAAGCCCGCTCCGCCCGCCGAGCCATCCACCTCCGCTGTTCCTCGCCGAGGGCGCCCGCCAACGAGTGCTGCCCCGCCCCCGCCTGCGCCTCCGGCCAAGCGGGCGCGGCGTTCACCTCGAAAACAGGCAGCCCCTCCTGCCCAGGGCGCCGTTAAGTCCGGTAAACGGACCGCGAAGCGTCCCTGAGACAGGCCATCCGGAGAAGAGGAAACTTGCTCTTTCCCCGCTGGAGGGCGGGGCCCCGATAACAACGGTACTTTTCAGTGCCACCAAAACATCAGTAAAAGAGCACTTTTTCCCTTCCCCGGATGTGACTGCACGAGTTCTGCCAGTCCGGGACGCGCTGCCTTCCGGCTCGCAGACTCTACGTGCTTCGCCAGTGGCTCACGAGCGCTGGGGGGACGGTCTCCCTTTCCTCAGCCCTCCAGCCCCCTCTCCGGAGTCAGGGTGCGGAGCCAGAGCGAATCGCTCTCCTCCAGCTCTTCCGCGGGACCCTCGTGCTTCCCGGATCAGCACACCCACTCCGCGCTGCCCCACCGCTGGTACGTCAGCGATTGTAGCGATGACTCCATTAGCGAGGGCTCTGCCTGCCTGGTTAGCGCGGGCCAGCCCCTCGCGGTGGCTCATACGCACAATCAGACTCGGTTACGCGATTCAGTTCGCGAAACGGCCCCCCAAGTTTACGGGCGTGTATTTCTCCAGGGTCAACCCCCTGTCCGCCCCTGTCTTGCGAGAGGAGATTGCTGCCCTCCTGGCGAAGGGTGCAATCGAGCCGGTTCCTCCAGCCGAGATGGAGAGTGGGTTTTACAGCCCATACTTCATCGTACCCAAAAAGAGCGGTGGGTCACGGCCAATCCTAGATCTGCGCGTTTTGAACCGCTGTCTGCACAAGCTGCCGTTCAGAATGCTCACGCAGAGGCGCATTCTCCAATGCGTTCGTCCTCGGGATTGGTTTGCAGCCATAGACCTGAAGGACGCGTATTTCCATGTCTCCATTCTTCCACGCCACCGCCAATTTCTGCGGTTTGCGTTCGAGGGTCGAGCGTGGCAGTACAAGGTCCTCCCCTTCGGGCTCTCTCTGTCTCCGCGGGTCTTCACCAAACTCGCGGAGGGTGCCCTAGCGCCCCTTCGGCTCGCGGGCATTCGCATACTCAATTATCTCGACGACTGGCTGATTTTAGCCCACTCGCGGGAGCAATTGATTATGCACAGGGACAAGGTGCTTCGGCATCTCCGCCTACTGGGGCTTCAGGTCAACCGAGAAAAGAGCAAACTCGCCCCCGTGCAGAGGATTTCTTTTCTCGGGATGGAGCTGGACTCGATCACCATGGTAGCGCACCTCTCCGAGGAACGCGCTCGCCTGTTGCTGAACTGTCTGAGGGAGCTCGACAGCAAACTAGTGGTCCCACTGAAGTTCTTTCAGAGGCTCCTGGGGCATATGGCATCCGCAGCCGCCGTCACGCCGCTCGGGTTGCTCCATATGAGACCACTTCAGCACTGGCTTCACGATCGGGTCCCCAGACGCGCATGGCACGCGGGCACACACCGGGTCTCGGTTACTGCGCTGTGTCGCCGCGCCCTCAGCCCTTGGAACGACCCCTCGTTCCTACAGGCCGGTGTGCCTCTAGGACAGGCGTCCAGCCATGTTGTTGTTTCAACAGACGCTTCCAACACGGGTTGGGGGGCCGTGTGTCGCGGGCATGCGGCTGCGGGCCTCTGGAAGGGTGCCCAGCTGCATTGGCATATCAATCGCCTAGAGCTGTTGGCAGTGTTCCTCGCTCTCCACCGCTTTTTACCGGTGCTGGAGCGGCAACACGTGCTGGTCAGGACGGACAGTATGGCGGCGGCGGCGTATATCAACCGCATGGGGGGTATGCGCTCTCGCCGCATGTCTCAGCTCGCCCGCCGTCTGCTCCTCTGGAGTCACCCGCGGCTGAAATCGCTGCGCGCCATTCACGTCCCAGGCACGCTCAATCGTGCAGCCGATGCGCTCTCACGACAGCTGTTACGCCCTGGAGAATGGAGACTCCACCCCGAGTCTGTTCAGCTGATATGGGCGCGATTCGGGGAGGCCCAGATCGATCTGTTTGCTTCCCCCGAGAACGCTCACTGCCAGTTGTTTTTTTCCCTGACCGAGGGCTCTCTCGGCACGGATGCACTGGCCCACAGCTGGCCTCGGGGCATGCGCAAGTATGCGTTTCCCCCAGTGAGCCTGCTCGCGCAGTTTCTGTGCAAGGTCAGGGAGGACGAGGAACAGGTTCTGCTAGTTGCGCCCCTTTGGCCCAACCGGACCTGGATATCAGAGCTCTCACTCCTCGCGACGGCCCTCCCCTGGCGGATCCCTTTGAGAGAGGACCTACTCTCTCAGGGACAGGGCACCATCTGGCACCCTCGCCCCGATCTTTGGAACCTCCACGTGTGGTCCCTAGACGCGAGGAAGACTTAGGTAACCTACCGACTGCGGTGGTTAATACCATCACTCAGGCTAGAGCCCCCTCCACGAGGCGCGCCTACGCCCTGAAGTGGAGTCTATTCACTGAATGGTGCGTCTCTCGCAGAGAAGACCCCCGAAATTGCCAGATTAGTGTTGTGCTCTCTTTCCTTCAAGAGAAGTTGGACAGCAGGCTGTCGCCCTCCACTCTCAAGGTTTACGTGGCCGCCATCTCCGCTTCTCATAGCGCGGTAGCTGGCGGCACCGTGGGAAAGCATAACCTGGTCATCCAGTTCCTTAGGGGTGCTAGGCGAATTAATCCATCTCGCCCCCCTCTCATGCCCTCTTGGGATCTCGCCCTCGTTCTCACGAGTCTGCGATCCGATCCCTTTGAGCCACTCGAATCAGTATCTCTAAGATTTCTGTCCCTGAAGACAGCTCTGCTGGTTGCGTTGGCCTCCATCAAGAGGGTCGGGGACCTGGAGGCATTTTCGGTCAGTGACTCGTGCCTGGAATTCGGGCCGGATTACTCTCACGTCATCCTGAGACCCCGCCCCGGTTATGTGCCCAAGGTTCCTACCACCCCCTTTAGAGATCAGGTAGTGAACCTGCAAGCGCTGCCCCCGGAGGAGGCAGACCCAGCCCTTTCTTTAATTTGTCCAGTTCGCGCTCTGCGCATTTATGTGGACCGTACTCAGAATTTTAGATCATCTGAGCAGCTCTTTGTCTGTTATGGCGGTCGGCAGCAGGGAAGTGCCGTATCAAAACAAAGATTATCCCACTGGATTGTGGATGCCATTTCACTCGCTTATTCGAGTCGAGGTCAGCCGTGTCCCCCGGGAGTTCGTGCACACTCCACTCGGAGCGTTGCATCCTCTTGGGCGCGTGCACGCGGCGCCTCTCTAACAGACATCTGTAGAGCTGCGGGCTGGGCGACACCCAACACATTTGCAAGGTTTTACAATCTGCGAGTGGAGCCGGTTTCCTCAAGGGTATTAGGTAACCCTTTGGTGATTGAGGAGACAACTCGGTAGGGTGTTGAAACACGCTTGCGGCGCCATTCTCCCTAACACGGAGGTACGTGCGCCTTTTTTATCTGTCAGTAAAGTTCCCCGTCAGGTGAGCCCTGCAGATTCCTCCGTGGCCCCCAGCACTGACTCAGCGGAGGAGTCACTTGCTGGCCCACTACGTTGTAGGTCTGCCCGCTGGTCAGCCCGCGTTTTGGGTATAGGTGCCTGCTATGCGTGATCCCCACTAGGCGATCCCATATGCTTATTCCGCCACGGTTAAGTCCCCCCCCTGGGTGGACCCGTGTCTTCCCTCTCCGCTAACCACTCTTTTGCTATGCGTACTCCCCCTTTTTAGGGCTAGTCCATAGGTAAATTCTGCCATCTATCCCCCCCTTGGGTAACGGATGGCCTCCGCAGCGTCCTCCCTATCGGGATTGCACGCTTCCCAACGTACTGTCGTATTTCCTAGAATTATCTAGATGCTCACGACTTCCCAAAAAATATATCTAAATCCGTAAAACTTCTGTTGAAGTAGGATAAATTAGGGCCAGGGACACGTTGGAGGACCGCGCCCCCCATGATGTGGGTGCGTCACGCTTGCTTGACTATCTCCTCATCGGGGGTGTTGGTAAGGTGCAGTCATTATGGCGCTTTCCATATTCTCCCATTCATGGCACTGAAGTTCCCCAACCGAAGGGGAACGTTCGAGGTTACAGAAGTAACCCTTCGTTCCCCGAGGAGGGGAACGGAAGTGCCATATTCCGTCGCCATAATGACTGTCCCTTAGCTGTTTGAAAGTCTCTTCAGCTTAAAAGGATGGCGTCTGCTGGCTTCAGGTGTGCTTATATGCTGAGATAATTGCAGATGTCGCACACCTGCGCAAGCTTACGCTGCCAATTAATTTCATTCATTGGCCCGTTCAATACTCTCCAGATAAGCGGCTTCTGATCCGAATCCTCCCATTCATGGCACTTCCGTTCCCCTCCTCGGGGAACGAAGGGTTACTTCTGTAACCTCGAACGTTTCTGACATACATGATCCTGGTGGAACACTGTTTATTCGCTAAGGTCAGGGCTTTTTTTCGGGCTTTATTAATTTGCTGATACACGCCTAGCCACCCAGATAGCAAAACACACTTGGGCCAGTTCCAGCTAGATTCTCGCCTGCCAGAGACTGACTTACCCCTCAGAGCTCAGACTGACTACCTCTGCTGGACCTACTCCGGATGCCTGGACTCACTGCCCGATTCCAGCCCGAGTCAATCGAGCCAGATGCGGCGGCCGAGCGAGCCGGCGCTGCCGCATGCGAGCCGGAATCAGCCCGCGACGCCGCGAGTAGGTTATGCGCTGCGGCCCGGAGCTGGCGCGAATGAATATATAAAACCCTCATATTTGTTAACGTTATTACATCCATTTGTGTTAATATGACAGCAAACGCATGCTAAGAAGTTCGGGGGGCGTGGTTTATTTTACATAAAGCGTTTGGTTGGAAGCTCGACTCATTTTCACGGCTCCTCCTCTGGCTCCATCAGACAGTCCTTCTGCGCATGTCAAGGCTCCAATTTCAGCAGTCTTTTGCGACAGTTTGTGCCCGTCAAGCAGGCGTTTTGCCCTCAAGGCGTTCAATGGGAAAAGGGGCTGTCGCGTCGTCCATATTTTTTACAGTCATTGGTTTTTACCAGAATGGCGAATATAAATTTACACAGAGCAAACAAAATCTTGTAAAAAGCAAAAAACGAAAACATTGACAGTGCATTCAAAACGAAAGTGAAACTGAAATGAAGTCAACAAAGGATACAGTTTTCATCTGAAGGCAATGTTTTCTCGGAAGATAGTAAAAACACCAAACTTACCCTGAGAGAAATGTGTTGCTGTTTTTTTGTTGGTCACATGACCCTCACGGAAAATAATTTCAACACTACAACATTCTTAAATTTTTATTTTTTTTTCTGATTTAATCTATATAATATGTGAAAAACATTTACTGTGCGCAGCACAAATAAAATAAGTTTTCAAATATTTGTGCAAATGTTTACTTTCACTGTCTTGTTTTTCAAACGCATCTTTGAACTATTAATAACTGTGAACAGAATGGTGCTGCGCTTTCCTATATTTAACCGCAAAGACTTCTGACACTTCAAGCGAGTGTTGTGATCAAGTCTGTATTCGAAACACTCTTATTATCAAGAATAAATTTGAATTGAACTTTGGAGGTTAATAATGACGTTAAACGAGAAAATAAGGATGCAAGATTCAATGCTATCTCACTGCGATTCATAACTTTTTGATTTAGTGGCTAATTCGTATGGTCTCATTTGTACAATTTGTTTATGAGTACAAACTCAACAAATTATCAAAATGAACTCTATGATTTAGCCACTAAACTGACAAAACGTAAAATAGTTGTTTCCTCGTGGGATCAGGCTCATCGTCATTTTCTGCAGAATTCCGGAGATTTTTAGCCCATCATTAATTCTGTTTCTTAACTTGAGTAAATGTGTGTAAATCTAAATTTATTTAATTTTTTAATTAATTACAGTAATATTATTGACTAATATGAAAATGCTTATCTGATTTATGTACAATGCAGTTTGTAACGTAATATTTTCTGTCTAATAGTAGATATATTATATGAGAGACTTGCTTTGTTTACCAAATAAAGTGAATCTAATTAGATTTGCAATTTAAACATTAAATAAAAGTTAAAAAGGTATTACTTTTTATTTCACTAATTAAGGTTTTAGTCATGATACTCTCAAAATAATTCCGCAGAAATCCTCAGATTTTTACCAAAATTCTCAGCAGAAATAGCAAAAAACGTCCGCAGATTTCGTCTGGCCCTACTAATGAGACTTTACTGTAAAAAAAACTTATTTAGCCCGAACATGCACATACACTGTAAAATCCAACAGTCAACTTCATCAAATGAAATGAGTGTAGTGAACTCAAAATTGACTGCAAGTTAATTCTACTCATTTGAAAAGAGTGTTGAACATAACCAATTAAATGTTGTAAATAAATCAGACTTTCAAAATGTAAATTCTGTCAGTTGACAGATATATAGAGGACAAAGCAGATGAGATCAGTGAGTAAATCAAATCAAAGCAAAGGCAGGAGCAGCTCGAATAGTGTATTTAGCATTGAGCTCCATTGAGTTATAAAATGGGATTGTTTATGTCTTTGATGAGTTCATCATAAAATATTAAAAATTATACCGCATCATTAATTCATAAATTTTAAAGCAACATTTTCTAGTTATTTTTAAATATTAGCAAATAAATGATGGCATTACCAATGGCAAATTTAATGTAATACGGTTTGATAGATTTAACTTTGGCCCTCAGCCCTCAGTCAAGTTTGGTTTTTGGCCCTTTAGAAGAAAAAGTTTGGGCACCCCTGCACTAAATATTTTTCATTGTTATAAATGTTAAAGTAATTTTTTGCAGCTTAGGTCAATATCACAATAATATCATGATAAAAGCTTCAGCAATTATTCAAAGTAAAATAAAAGCACATCTTCAGAAGATTTTCCGACAACTAAATTGAGTCTAAATGTGTTTGTAGCATGTTAATTAGTGAAGCGTAGCGTTCAGATGGGAATGTCTTGAAGCTATTCTCCATGGAGCACAGGACAACCGTTATTACCAAAACGTCCAGAGAGAGAACAACCGAGACTGTGAGAAAAAGTACTGGATGAAGAGTGCTGGAAAACCCACAGCAAACTCACTTTTGGGAATTGTTTGTCTTCGTCTGTCACTTTCTCTAATGCTAGAAGACAGATTAAGTCAAAAGCATGTTCACAACCGCATCATCGCCTAGCTTCATCAATTTAATCCATATAATATTCTAAGAGAAAATAAGCAATGTTATTTTAGCAAAAATATGACAGACATGTTGAGTCATGGCGCTCAAGGAGGCGATATACTGTAGGTTCACATCTTTCTCACTCTCACAAATACTTCCAGTCTATCGACTTTGTTCATCCAAAAGTGCGGCAAAAATAAAACTGGCATAACGCTAAGGTCTTGTTCTCCAAGTCAAGTGCGGCCTCAGAGCTTTCTCAGACAAATACAAACCAAATGTGACTTCTCCAACCAGTAGGTGAGAGCAAATTCACCTGACTATAAATGTGGTTGCTATGAAAAACAGCCGATGAGCTCTGACAGATGGTAACAAGCACAAAGGCAGCAGTTTGGCGAGTGACTGCCCTTTTCAAACCCTGCCCACACAGACAGTCATGCTCTACATGCGTTCTGACAGCAACCAACGAGCACAACTATTCAAGTCACACTGTAAACTACCTGACAGTCAGGCTCCAGAGCATATGGTCAGTTCTTATCTATTGGTATTTTTGGTCAAATAAAATGTAAAAATGCTGAAAAAAACAGCTGCACAATATATTAGAAAATTATTGTCATTGTGACAATAGTATGTATTGCATATATTATTATTGTGATAGCCATAATTATTCAATATATTTCAGTATATTCATATTGCAGGGAAGTTTAATAGATTTAATTTGTCTAATGTGCAAATATTATTAATTGTGTGCTATGCATAGGTTGTTTTTGTCATTTATTATACCCTGCTGAATATGTGAATTTTGGGGTAAGATTACATTATCGCTGTTTTGCTGCGTGTGCCTTTAAATGCAAATGAGCTGGTTCTCACACCTACAGTTCCCATATGAAAGTCTGTTTCTCCTGCTGTGACAGAGATAAACAACAGTCAGTGACAGACTCGAATGAAGCAGAGATTCCGGTCAGAGTCAAAATAACAAGTAAGTTTATTTGATGTATTTGTTCTGGAGTTTATTCAAGCCTTTCTGCAATGATGAGTCACATAGAAATGTTGTTACAAAGTTCGCAGTACACACACACACAAACACACACACACACACACATACATACACACACACACACACACACACACACACACACACAAACACACACACACACAAACAAACACACACAGACACGCACACACATACACGCACATTTAACTTCGAAATGTTTTTGCATGTCTACGTGCACCAAATGTGACAGAATACAAGTTAATATACATCCATTTCATATCCATTATACTAATTTACAAAACAAACCAGATTTAACATCCACAAACCGGGTTGTTTGAAGCATCCAGCAGAAATTTGATTGTATTTTTTTAATTACAAACATTTTAAAAATGTTTTAAACTCATTCTTGATGTGCTGATCACGGAGAGTTGGAACAGATCTTTTAATTTTAGTTTCTTAGGAAACCATGTTCTGTAGACATGTTTATATGCACTTTTATACAACAACTCAAGAAAGTTAAGCCAGAGTGAGTAGTGGTGTAACGCTTGACAAGTTTCACAGTTCGGATCACTTTACAGTTTTTGAGTCACAGACTATTTTTCGAATCAACAAAAACAGAAGGATATGAATTTAATTTGCTTTCTATTTATTACAAAAACAGTATAGCAAGGAACTTTTGCTTTTAGAAAAAAATAACTTATAGAATTTTTACATTTTAAAAAAATAGTTTTTAATGTAAAATACGTAATAATCAACTTTCACTACTGTTGCTGACCAAGCTAGATGTATAAAGATAACATTAAAATCTAGTGCGACAAAACATCATCATATTCATTTTTAGTCTTATTTTCAATTAATAATTTACCAACTCACCCATAAAAATGTCATGTTTCATTACTAGATGTACTATTTTTCAAGGATTATTCAGTAACACATTTGTGATGGTTGTTTATCGCCACCTATTGGCTTAACTGTGTAACTGTCAAATTCCTTTTAAATTGTTTATATTCAAAGACTATAGAGTACACAAGACATGTCACTCATCTTTTTTAATGGGGAAAGGTGTAACTGTCAATATGGTAAACAAAGCCATATTAGTACAGGGGCCAATTATTGATCACTATATGTCAAATAAAGCCCGCCTTCTAGTACAGGAGCCAATCATCAATTGCTATAAACTGACAATACTCTGGGGGAAGGGCTTGGATCACAGTTTCTGCAAATTTTTTTGTGATTTGGATGTTTAGAAATGGAACTAAAATCAAAATTGTTTAGTTTTATTGTTCATTCCTAATGTGAAATTCAATGGTGAGCTTTGCAATCAGTTTTGGAGAATTTGATGTTTCCCCATTCAGACAGAATGCCAGAGCAAGTTTCAAAGATGGATTTCATTCTTTACCATGAATATCAGTGTTTATATCTGAACTTAAAACTATTATACCAGTTCCTCTAAGCTTTGTGATTGTTTGTAACTCAGAAATCAAATTACTGTCTGAGAAGGCCAATACTGAATGTCTATTTTGAGAAAGTTTGGCACATGAGAACTCTACTTCTAGTGTGCATGTTGCACATTGAAATTTTAATCATTACTTACTCTCCCTTTTGTGACTGCAAATTTCATCTAACACAAATTAGAATGTTGAATGTGTTTTTTTTTTTTTCAATTTGTGCAGATTTCTTTCAATAAAAATGTAAAATATTTTAAACTAAAGTACTGCATTTTTCAGTTCTACTTTCAGTTTCGCTCAGCGTGGAGTCGAGAGTAATGCACATGCACATTATTTCTGGGGCTGATTTGAACATTGAAATAAATGTGCATAAGTGCTCTACATTTACTGAAGCTCTATTTTTGTGAATATTTAAGGGTCATTTAATTATTATCAGTTTTATACCACCTGTATTTTGTTGAACAAGCACTTTTTAATAGCTAATATGTTATGTTGGTGGTGTAGCCTATCAAATGTGCTAATTTTGATAATATTCGATTCCAATGGTCTCATTAAACAGATTTTCTACATATGCGTATTGAAAGTTTTATGAAAACAATGTACATTTTACTGCTGGTTGAATTTAACATGTGTATATATACTTGCTTTTCCGCTTTTTGTTGAAATTTTGCAAAAAAGAAAGATACGAAGAAGAATATTTGCCAGTAAAGTCAGGAAAGTTACCCAAACTGCTTTCTGCTATTTCTACGCTATCTGTTAAACTTTTGGTAAAGCAACAACTGGTTGAGATAGAATAATTATTATTATCATTATTATGTGATAATGAAATATTAAATGTTAAAATGTTCATTTAAACAGCCACAGATATATTTCAGCAGTTGTGGGAAGCAAAAAAAACATGCTGATTGATTGATTTGTGACAAGTAATGCTTGAATGATAACCATCATGTCTGTTGTCCGAAGATGCACCAACTATGTCACTTTTTTCTTGTGCTTGAATGTTAAAACAGTCCTCCTATGAATTGTGAGTCACTAAAATGCCCCCCTGCCAATTTGAGTTCGAGACTCCAAAGCATGTATAATTGAATGTACCACATCTATACTGGAGATTGGCCAGTACACACTTTATTGGTATCATCAGTATTGGATTTTAAATAGCAGATGCTAATTTTCCCTATCACTGCATTTTGATTACATTTGCCATCATTCAATAAAGGAACAAGGATTTACAAAGAATGTAATCTCAAAATGAATAAGATTTCCATTTTTCAACACTGTACACTAATTCCATTTCTGAGCCACTATAACTGTGCCCTTTTATTTCAGATATTCAAGTCAACAGAATGGAGAACAACATAAGGGGAGAGCAAATAATTACACAATTGTCATTTTTAGTTGAACGATCCGTTTAAGCCCATGAGATAAATTAGAGGAAAGCTCTTATGAATCAAAACCTCTTTATCTGAAATCTGTAGAGATTCCTGTTCCTGGCATGTCCACAGAAAAAAATGAATTCAATATTGGCTTGTATTTGCTCCTAGAGGGAGAAAGGAATTATTGGAGTGAGTAAAATATGAGTGGATTCTGGCAACAGGATGCTGGATGAGCTGATTGTAGCAAAGAATAAAACCCTAACGATTGTTTCGCCAGTGACTGAGATCACAGCACGTAGTATGTTATTTAAGTGGAAACATGCTAAAATGAGTTCTGCACACGTGACGATGAATAATGCAGAAAGAGCTGCGGAGATTGTTATAAGCACGAATGATTCAAACTATATCTTGTGCTCCCTCTCTCTCTTTCTCAAGTGTTTGCAGCGAAGGTTTTTTTTAAATGTGCTCCTAGATTTTCAAAGAATTTACAGGTGACACTTTTACACCTTGTTGTGACGTGAGGATATTTGAACTGTGAAAGCTTGCTATGGGCCATAAACCTGTGAGCTTTACAAGTCTTTAAGTATGTCACTAAAACCTACAGTAGCAAGCTGTCTAGCTATTTATCACATGCATGCTGTACAGTATATGCCTCACAGTGCACTTCATTAGGTTGCTTGTACCTATTTTGACTTACACATACCGGCCACTTTATTAGGTACACTTTTCTAGTACCAGGTTGGACCCTCTTTTGCTTATAACTGCCTTAATCCTTCGAGACATAGATTAAACAAGGTACTGGAATTCTCCTCAAAGATTTTGGTCCATATTGACATGATAGCATCATGCAGGCGCTGCAGAATTGTCAATTATGCGAATCTCCACTTTCATCACATTCCAAATGTGCTCTATTGGATTGAGTTCAGGTGACTGTGGAGGCCATTTGAATACAGTGAACTCTATGTCATGTTTAAAAAACCCGTCTGAGATGATTAGCGCATTATCCTGCTGGAAGTAGGATTTAAGTGTGGTCTTAAAGCAATGGACATGGTCAGCAACAATATTCGGGTAAGCAGTGGCGTTGACACAAGGCTCAATTTTTACTAACAGGCCCAAAGTGTGCCAAGAAAACATCTGCCACCACCAGTCTGAACCATTGATACAAGACAGGACTCATCAGACCCAGCAAGGTTTTTACAATCTTCTATTGTCCAATTTTGGTGAGCCTGTTCGATTTGTAGCCTCAGTGTCCTGTTCTTAGCTGACAGGAGTGGCACCCAGTGTGATCTTTTGCTGCTGTAGTCCATCTGCCTCAAGGTTCGACGTGTTGTGCGATCAGAGATGCTCTTCTGCGTACCTTGGTTGTAACGAGTGGTTATTTGAGTTACTGTTGCCTTTCTATCAGCTGGATCCAGTCTGTTTATTCTCCTCTGGCCTCTGGCATCAACAAGGCATTTGCGCCCACAGAACTGCCGCTCACTGGATATTTTCTCTTTTTCAGACCATTCTCGATAAACTGTAGAAATGGTCGTGAGTGAAAATCTCAGTAGATTAGCAGTTTCTGAAATACTCAGACCAGCCCGTCTGGCACCTGCAGCAGATCATCTTGACCATGTCTACGTGCCTGAATGCAATGAGTTGCTGCCATGTGATTGGCTGATTAGAAATTTGCGTTAAACAGCAGTTGGACAGGTGTACCTAATAAAGTGGCCGGTAAGTGTAATTCTTTTTTTTGTGGCATAAATTTGACAAGGTGCTAAACACATTTTTCCTCAGATTTTGGTTGATGTTTTCATCCACCCATTTTTAAATTACATTTTGGTATGTTGCATAAAATAATGCTTAATTTATTGCTAAGATGTGCACACATTTTGAAAACCAACTAAGTAGAATAAACTTTTTATTCAACAAGAAAAAATGTCCATTAACTATAATGGCAACATATAAATTTAAAAGCTCATAAAAAAAAGTAATGTGATTTTGTTTTAACAGATCATGTGATAACATTTTGTGTGATGGAATGGCATTAATGGACAAACCAGCAGACCAACCCCACTGTAAAACATCTGCCATGTGTTTTTGTTCATTCTGAAATCCCTCAGCCAAAGTCCATCAAAAATATGGTTCAGTTTTACAGATGTCTTGACAAAACGTCTTGAGCGGCTGTGCACCCCACCCTCCAAAAGTCTTTGCATTCATTGTGTTTCATATTTATCTTTTCAGGTGCAAGCGATTTATAATGTAAGAAAAAAACTACAGTGACTTCAACTGCAGCAAATTCCATTTTTGTTCCTAGTATGTGGTCCCAGTGACATTTTTTTTTTGTTCTCTTTGACTCATTAGATGGAACCGGTGCTTTATTCTCAAATGTTTTAAGGGAGATTCCAGTTTTGGATAGACGTTTGATTTGCATCTTTGAATGGAAGCCACTGACATGATAGCATCAGTTTCTACACATTTTTCGGCTGCGCATCCATTGGGACACACTATGTTTCAAACTGTGCTAGGCTGAATTGTTATCTGATGATTGAGGTTGCATTTACACTATTGTGTTTTCGTTTTAAACTAGCGCGCTTACTGCGTACACTATAAACCTGAAAACGTTAGCTACATGACATTCATGCTCACTGGGAATGTGCATATTGCACCAGCATACATACAGTACTTGCCTACTAAGAGTCCTATTAGAAGGGCTTGATGAATCAGGGAATGATACATAATACGTGCAACAACTTAAATCGTAAAGTAAACACAAAACAAAGGTATCCATGTGGGGCTGCTCCACAGGACTTGCTCCTCTCTCAAGGCTTTCTGCCTCACCCACACTCGTCACTACCAAGCTGACAAATCACAACACCTACGCTGCGCATAGTCACAAAAGGCATGCACTTGATGCAGAAGTACAAACCAGACTTTAGTCTATTCGAGTTTTGTGGTGTCGGATTGGTGTGTAAGGGTCAATACCTTCATAGTGTTTATAAAAATAAATAAAAAATACATATAAAAAAATATTGGTAACCTGATTTTGCATTTTCATTCAGTCCGTCTGATCTTTTTATTTTGTGCAAATATGTTTTGTAAAACATGAAATTTAGCAATTTTATAACATCAATAACAATAAGAAGAGGTCGGACACTTGAGCTGCACTACATAGGGAGAACCTGCGATATGTGATATCGTACGGAGACCATTTTTCTTGCGATATAACCGATATAACCAGAAATGTTCCTCTTTATTATTCTTTTTTTTTTATTTACATTATGTAATCATCCTATTAAAATAAGCAGGTAATATGTTAATAATTAAATCTAATCCAGGTTGAAAAAAATATTTAAATATCTGTCAACGTGCATACATTTAGACTTTGAAACACTATGAATGATCGCAAATATTCTGACTCTTGTCATCTTCCTCTTTTTTTTTACTCGACTCTCGCCATTAGTGTTTTTTCGGCTGTAGGTTTGGCATATGGGAATCATGTTTTTAAAATATTTTACAGCCATATCTGTCACACATCTGAAATATGCACAAAGACCATCTTTATTAGGGTTATTCCTTTGAACAGTCAGATACACATTACTTAATACTAGGGATTGTGTAATACTAAGAAGTGTTTATTTATTTATTTTTTTTACTCGACTATTTAATAATATAACTTATCGTAATATACCTATTGCAATGAACAGTAATTTAAAAACCTATTTCTGTTTAGTTAAAAAGTAATGGATTTATAGGTGTGCATTTTAACTTATGCATCTGTTACGACTGGAGTTTATTTATTCATTTATTATTGCGGATTGTCCTGTCTTTTTCTTTTGTCCCGCCTTCTTGTTGTTTTTCTGTTGTTTCATAGGCTCCCATATCGGCGTGATTCCCTATTCTGATTGGCTGCTGGTCACAAAAGCATGTATAAAAAGGAGTTTCCGGTAGGGTTTGAGGAGCTCATTTCTGTGCGTTCGGTGTTTGGAGTGGAGCTCCTGGGTTTCCCTCACCCTTTTGGCCGACGACCAACAACAACCAACTTTGTATTGATGACCATCATATGTTTAAATATTTTTTGAGAGTTTGAGCGTGTAGGGGTGACCTGCCTGTTTATTTGATTACTTTTGACTTTGTTTGTTTATGTTAGGGAGTAAGGTAAGATTCTTGTATTTTTCTTAAAATAGTAATAGGTAATTTAGTGGATTTATTTTATAGATTCTTTTGTTTGTTATTTTAGCCTGTGGTCACCCTGACGAAATGCTCATTGTGTGAGTTTGGCTGTCGACTGAAGGGAATCTTTTGCTAAGTTTTGCTTAGTTTGGGAAATCCACCACCCCAACACATTTGTTTTTTTTTCTTTGTTTATTATGCCTTTTTTGTTTCCCCTAGACTTGGGGCGTAATACAGTATGTGCTCCAAACTTCATTGAGACATGTTGAATTTTTCTCCCATTTGCAAGGTTTACAAATTGCTTTGATAGTGATTTTTTTTACCAGTCTTTTGTATCTGTTTTATTTATTATTCTGACCATTACATGTCTACACTAAACGGTTATAAGAGACATGTTTAAGGAGTTATTTGCAACATCTTAAATTTATTCTCGAAGGCATGGAGAATTCTTCACTTAAGTATCATACTTAAAAGGCAAATGTGCTTTTTGCTTTATAAAGCTTCAAGCATCAGGATCTGTACTTGGTATCAGCCGATCACCATGACAAGAAATTGGTACTTGCATCCGCTGCAAAAATCCTGATCAGAGCATCCCTATACTGTTTCACATAAACAATCAGTTATGTCTTAAGTGAACATAAGCAGTTGCCGGTTAAGGAAGACTCCTGTTATAAAATAAAATTGGATTTTTAATTGAGCAAAATAATCAATCATTTGATTTGTAAATCATTTGATTTGATCACTTTTTTATATTGTATATGTTCAACTGCTTTTAATAGCAATGAAAAGAATAACAAAGAGTTTTTGTTGCCATTGGCACTGTTATTAATATTATTAATGATTAAATATTTCATTTGAACATCTTATTTATTCAGTGTTTTAAATGTTTCATTTATTGTTGTGTATAAGATTAAGCACCATGGGTAATTTTTGTTAAAAATCAAGTGTTTTAGTAATAAATATAACCTAATAACATAAGGTTGTTAAAATTACAATTAAAGACTGAACCTGTGTGGACAAGTGACTGCACTAATAAACTGATTGAACAAAAACCCCCATATTTATATATGATACACCATACAATAAATAGCACACAACACAAATCTCATATAAATCGTGATTATTTAAATAAACTAAACAGTGCTAATTAGTGATCATTTGGTCTGATAAGCATGAATTATTTTGATCTAACTTTAGAACATAAAGTCTGAACCTGTGTGGACAAGTGACTGCACTATTTAACTGACTGAAAAAAAAAGCCTCATATTTATATATGATATATCTTACAATAAATAGCCCACAACAAAAACGTAGTCTAATATAAATCATGATCAGATTAATTAAATAAACTAGACAGTACTAATTAGTGATCATTTGGTCAGATGAACAATAATTATTTAGATCATTACAAAATGAAAGTCTTTTGTGGAAAGGTGACTGTATAATAGGGTATATGCCGAGCTAGTGTGTTTCCCATACTGATAAACTTCCAGTTGACCTGTTATTGTGATTTTTTTTCCATTTTATACAGTTTAAAAGCATGGATGTTGTTATCTAATTAAAATACATTTAGTTAAACAAACTTTGGCATTCATTTAGCTGTTCAAGCGTAAATCCAGACAAAAAGCCGTTTACTTGCACGCGCCTATCAGAATTGGCAGGCTAGCGCAGAAGCTGCATTGAATATATTGGAGTAAAATAAATGCTCATATTATAAAGACATGGTGGGGTGAATGTAATTTAATGCAGTGCTTCTTGTACAATCTGAGAGCCACTTAATATCGGATATCACTCAGCCAGTGGAGATGGCTGATTTTTGAAGAAAACTGACCTTAAATGCGCCGATTTTTGCATTACATACAGTTGAGCAGAAGCGCTTAACCCAGGTTACTGACAAATTAAAAGTCCTATAAGCATGCTTCGGCATACACCCTATTGAGCTGACTGAACATAAAAAAACAACACTCAAATTTATATATGATATATCTTACAATAAATAACACTCAACACAAATATAGTCCAGTATAAATCATCATTAGATTATTTAGATAAACTAGACAGTGCTAATTAGTGATCATTTGGTTTAATGAACATTAATTATTTAGATTTAACATTACAAATTAAAGCCTGAACTTTTGTGGACAGGTGACTGCATTACTGAACTAACAAAACTCGTATTTATGATTTATCTTACAATAAAAAGCCCAACATAAACATAGTCTCATATAAATCATGAATAGATTATTTAAATAAACTAGACAGTGCTAATTAGTGATCATTTGGTCTGATAAAAATGAACTATTTAGATCTTACTTTACAAAATTAAAGTCTGAACGTTTGTGGACAAGTGACTGCATTATTAAGCTGACTGAACATAAAAAAAAAAGACTCATATTTATATATGATATATTGTACAATAAAAAGCCCACAACACAAATGTAGTTCAGTATAATTCATCATTAGATTATTTAGATAAACTAGACAGTGCTAATTAGTGATTGTTTGGTTTAATGAACATTAATTATTTAGATTTAACATTACAAATTAAAGCCTGAACTTTTGTGGACATGTAACAGGTGTACTATATTTATTTATTTTTAGACCAGACAATATAATCAAAAGACTACAAGGTAAGTAAAAGGAGGTGGGGGTGAAACTGAGTAATAACCAGACACAAACTGAATGTTTTAAATACAAAAATAATTTTACTTTAGATTGCATGAATTTTTTCCTTTTCGTATTTTTCTTAGTAAACAATACTTACAAAAGTAACATAACAATTTATACACAATCCCCAGGGTGCACCAACGTTACAATTGTCATAAATCAAACACAAATCACAATAAATGACTTCAAGTAAAAACAAAAGAGACCATAACATAACACAAATAAATCAGTGTCGTTGTTCACTCTGAAATTGGTGAAATCAGTTCAATTCAGATAAACGTTTTTTTTTTTCCTCCAAGAAAATCAGTCCTTACTGCTGTATTGAAAAATTGCAGTCCAATAAAGGAATTAACTTTTTTGGCAAATTCTTATTTTATCCGGTGAAATGAGAATAAATTGAAATATGTGTACTTCAAAATTTTCCAGGTCGACGTGAGAGGCTCACCATCAATACAAGGGAATCCAGGAAACTAGAAGTAACCTGGCCTGTCAAATTCGCGATGACTATATCACTCTATGGCCTTCTCACACACGCGCGATTGCAAAATGGCGTCAGCGCACGTATTTTAATCTTTTTGTTCAAGTTTGCTCCTCTCTATCCGCTTGTTAAGTGTGACGTCACGCGAAGCGGCTTCCGGGTCCAAGTGCTCTATTGAACTGAATGTGGAGATTAACAGTGGTATAATGGTATAATATGTTTGGATGTATAAGAATGGTATAATATGTTTACAAAGCGATTTAATGCTTTCGAAAATCACGATCGCAGTATATATGTCCATGCCTAATATCCGATTTTATTTTGTTTATTATATTTATAAAGACTTGTAGATATAATAATAATATGATTAAACTGCTCTAAATAATATTATAAAAAAAATTATTTAACTATTTTACTAGGGTTACAGACAGATGACTGCATTTTTGAGCTGACTGAACAAATTAACAACATCACATTTATAGAATATTAACAATAAATAACCCACAATACGACAGTCAAGTATAAAATCATTAGATTATTGATATAAACTAGACAGTGCTAATTAGTAATAACTTGGAGTTATGAATATGAATTATTTAGATCATCACTTTCAAAACTGTCTGCTGCAGTGCATTCTGGGATGGCTCTATCTGTGCAGGCTGCATGCAGCGCTGCCTCAGGATTCGGCCAAAATTAGGCATCTTAGCTGGCTGCATGATGTTCCTGCCAACCTTTTGGAACAGCCATTGCATCCCATGATGCCTTAAAACGCGCACTAGGTTTCAGAACAGAGCTTATGTGTCCACTGGAAGTCTCATTTAATTCCCAGCAACGTCTCACAGATCTAGCAGCTGACTAGGCCTCTTCAAGCTCTATCTGTCAATCTTATCGCTTTCTCGGAGTGGCAGCTTGCCTGTTGACCAGGGCACAGTAGGCGCCCAGTCAGCATGTGACAAAAGCAAGAGACTCATTTGTATGCAGTATACTCTCCCATCATAAATCCGAGCACAGAAGCACAGGAACGAGGCGATCCTGGACTACCAGCTTTTTTTTTGAGTTCAACCGAGACCAGTTTTTAGGTTGACGGAGGATGTTTCAATTACTTGAAATTCTTCAACAATCAAGAGAATCTGTCTCTGGAACAAGATGTAACAAGAAATGTATACTATGCGCTTTACTGATTAAACGTTGGGAACATTACGGCGTAATTATAAACCAATATGCTCTTGTCAAACTGTCTGTTTCCAGCTGTTGCCTGCTGCGCTTTCCACATGGTGATTTTCATCACTAGCCAATCAGCACCCAAAATTCAGCAGGGACGCGGAGATGACATTCAGGATGATGTGATTTCAAGTTTAAAAAGAACGGTCAGCCCAAAAATGGACATTCTCGCGGCATGTGGAAGGATGCTTCAGCTATTTCTGTCCATGTGTAAAAGATAAGATGACCCATTTTGTTGTCTACATGAAATCATTTTATACAGGAGCCTTTATATAATTAAAAAAATGGCAGTGATTTTAATGGTAAAAAACTTTACCTTTATACAGTAAGTAAAAGTTTCCTTATACAGTCAATTACTCTTTACTGACTTTCCCAGAACTTTAAATATTTTATATTTGCTTTTATTTTATTTTATTTCTCCATAATTTTGATTCTTTTTATTTTACTGTTGTTGTTATTATTTTAAGGTAGGGATGTCCCGATCAGGTTTTTTTGCCATAGAGTCAGATTCTGAGTCAATTGATATCTACCGGTAGTGAAACCCGATCCGATACTTCTATAATACATAAAAAGCAAAGAAACAGATCCAGGATGCTCATACATTTTTATTTAATTCACCCTTTTTTAACATTCAACAACTTTTTCAACAAACAGCACTTCTGTGATGTAGCTTGAACAATCAAGCAATAAATAACATCAATTCTTCACTTTTGGACTTTAGTGCAGCAGTAAATATAAAAAAAATCTAAAATAAAAATAAATAGCACCAAACTTAAAAATACTCGACAGGCAATCCCAAGTTTACATATTTCACAGTTTGCGATGGCAATGTTGTCGCCATAAACTTTATAATACTTTCAGATCGCAGACATAAGATGCGTCTCATTTAAGAGGCTTCATCTTCCAAAGAATGCATTCAAAGTGCACTGCAACATTGTGGCGCAAAAAAGGCTGTCTCGTTTTTAAAACATTTGAAGACTCCTTCAAATGCAGCCTCATAATGCATCCTTCGTTTCCTAGGTAATGAAGGACACAACTGGTGGATCCTTCGTGGCCTCAAACGTCCCAAGATTAACTGCACGCTGATAAGGGCAGGACACTTTTGAAAGAAAACTCCAAATTAAAAGTTTGAATTTGGTTTATTTTACTTGGATATCTAAACACGTTAAAAAAAAAAAAAAAAAAAAAAACACTACTAAAAAGTGATTTTACATACAATTTACATTTTAATGTGTACATGTATGGCTCAAAGGAATTATATTTCTTGCTTCTGTAAAGCTTGCTTTGCCTTCAGATCACTTAAAAAAAGCCCTTACTAATTTTTTTTTTCACGACTTACTACCGGCAGCTGTTACGGTTGCTAGATGATGAGATCTGTCCTCTGTAGGACTCACCTCTGAAGTCTGCATCCTTTAATATCCTTTAATATAATATAATATAATATAATATAATATAATATAATATAATATAATATAATATAATATAACATAACATAATATAATATAATATAATATAATATAATATAATATAATATAATATAATATAACATAATATAACATAATATAATATAATATAATATAATATAATATTATATTATATTATATTATATTATATTATATTATATTATATTATATTATATTATATTATATTATATATTAATTAAAATTATATTGAAACTTGTTTATATTTTCCAGAACAACTGACCACAGAGTTTATATTTTGTCCAGAAAAATATCAATCTGTTTACAGTATACAATGTGCTTTGTAGAAATTCTGTGAATTAAACTGCACAACCCATAAGAAACAATGGTAAACAAAAGAACAAGAGTTGACTTACTATAGAACAAAAATTATTAGTTTTAATTTATTTAGTATTTTCACATTTATGAGGAAAAAGTGTTGTTATGCATGTGACAACTCTTTGTTATAGATGTGACGGATGTGAAATTGCCACTTGTGTGACTTTGGTATATCAAATATAAGAGTTTGAAATCATTGACAAATACATTTTGAGTATTTCTAAAGTACTGTAAAATACTTGCTCACACAAAAATCCCAGAAACGGTTTCCATATTTTGGTGGAAAATTTTTTCATGGCAAGGTTGACATTTGCATGGAATTCTATATATATATATATATATATATATATATATATATATATATATATATATATATATATATATATATATATATATATATATATATATATATATATATATATATATATATATATATATATAAAATGCATTTTCATTGACATTACTATGGTCTCACTATGGTGATTTTCGTTGTGCTTTTGTCTGTGTAACAAAGGTACAATGTATAAATAGATTTTAGTACTCCAAAACATTGGTGTATTAACATTATGAATTAATAAAATAAAGTAGTTTAACTAAAATCTGTATAAATCTTCATTGTATTTTTGTCTTTAAATATCTGCCAACCACTGCTGATGATAATATTTTTAGAGAATATATATAGAATACAAAAATTGTGTACTGAGTAATTTAAATAACTTTTGAGAAAACATTTCAGACTGTCAGTTATTGTATTAATTTTACTATTTCATATTTAATTCAGTATTTTAAATATCAAGTTGAAAATGATATAAGCTTTGACATTTCTTGATATGTTCACATCCGTGCTAGTTCTGTTATTAAAAGGACTAAGCATTTTTATCGTGGGAGTCTCACTCACTCACTTTGGATTATTGCCTGATTTATCAGAGGTCACCACAGTGGAATGAACCGCCAATTACACTGCCATATATTTTTAAGCACTGGATGTTAACAGGAATCTGTCCTTCTAAATTGTTATTAGATATTAAAATAACCTGGGAGCATTTATCCCAAAAATACAGTTTGTTAGAAGTCGTTCAGTGTAACAGGATCAAAAAGCCATTCTAAATCATACTGAAAGTAATTAAAAGTCAGCGACATCATCAAAAGGCACTCTGAGGACCATGTGGTGCAGTTAAGCGAGTTAGCTAATTGCTTTTAAATATTTGATCATTTCACCTTTTTAACAGTGCTAACCCAAGTTACAAACCCATTCAAAAAATGACATAGGTGTCTGTCAGATTATAATATAATATAATATAATATAATATAATATAATATAATATAATATAATATAATATAATATAATATAATATAATATAATACAAAATTATGTAATTATAATGTAACTTTATGATATTTTTAGATCATCTATATTTAGTATAATTTATCAAAAACAGTCAAATCTTTAAAATTACAGTAGAATTTCACCATCCTTTTAAATTTATTATTTATATTTCTCAGACAACACTACTATAATGAATACAGAAAACTTGTGATATTGATCCAAATCATATGGATTGTTTCTGGTATTTTTATGGTGCTTTTTAACACCAAAGCTTTTCGCATGGACAACAAAAACACCTTTAAAGCCTTTTCTTTGGCCTCAATGACCATGAAAATACGGCATACGGCCAAATAAACAATGACGAAATGCTCATTTTAGGCCAAGCCGTTTTAAGGTCCATTAATAGCCCCATTTCGTTCTGTCAGCTTTTGGTTTTGGAGGAAAAGCCAGGTGTGGGAAGATGATCAACAGACACACACTCTTGTTTGAAATGCCATTGCATTTAATGATACATTTACTGTAAATAGCAGATGGTTCATTAAGCTGAATTCACAACCAAAAGGGCTGACAGGCCAAGATTGCGGTTCACGCCTGTGTGTTAAAAAGCGTGTATCCATTCATACGTGTGTGTTAGGGTTTCACAATATTTTGTTTTCCTGCAATTTATATATATATATATATATATATATATATATATATATATATATATATATATATATATATATATTTATCCCTAACAGACACACATGAATGTATATATATATATATATATATATATATATATATATATATATATATATATATATATATATATATATATATATATATATATATATATATTAAATGCAATTTTAACTGCTTTTTTTGGAAAGATTTCATTCATTTAGATAAATTCGGGACTCCACTGCGTGTGGGGGAACAGTATTTGTCACATTAGTTTAAGGTCTTTTGGCAAATGTCTTAATTAAGTTTCTCTGTTTTAAAAAGTGTTTCCTCATTTTCAACCTTGTTTTTAAACAATAGCTATCTGAATTGGACAGTTTAGTGTGCGGAAAAACCACCATCAAAACAAAAGCAATAGATTTCTTTACCCATCTCCCACCATGCAAGTACATAAAACAAACAAATGTACACCTTTATTTGTTGTCATTCTTTTTTGCTTTGTTAATATATCATAGTGTATACTGTTTAATATTCAATTTAAATTATGTAGCAAATAAATAAATTAAAAAGCGGCATTAATTCCTGCCCTCTCATGGTAGGTATGCACAGTGCATACAACCGTACGGCTGCAGGCACCACTGTATGTACATATATGTACATGTATTCTCATTATTTTTAACACATGTAGTTATCACTTTATTGCAGAGACGCTATTGGTTAAATGCCGACAAAATATAACAAGCAAGCAGCTTGAATTGGAAAGCGTGCATATGTCTGCCGTCTGGAGGTATTATAACGTTTATGACGACAACAATGCCATAGCAATCTTTGAGATGTAGAAGCTTGGGATTGCCTGCCAGGTATTCTAAGTTGAGGTGATATTTGCTTTTGTATTAGCATTATTGTTATTATGCATTATTATATATTTTTATCACTATTATATTAGATTTTTTTTTATATTTACTGTTGCACTAAAGTCCAAAAGTGAAGAATTTATGTTATTTATTACTTGATTGTTCAAGCTACCTCTCAGAAGTGCTCTGTTTGTAAACAAAGTGGTTGAATGTTAAAATTAGGTGAATATAAGATAAAATAATGAACATCTTGGATCTGTTTCTTCGCTTTTTAAAAAAAAAAATTTTATGTGTTCAGTATCAGATCGGGTTTCTCTATCAGTAGATCCTCAAATTTAAATGACAAGGAAAATTGAGGCAAAAAAATTGATAGGTACATCCCAATTATTTAATAATATCTTTCGGTTTTAGTATTTAATAAATAATCTAATCCTGCGATGTGACATTTGCAGATGCACACATTGCAATATTAATGATAAGACGATATATTGTGCAGCCCTATTGTGTGTGTATGTGTGTACCTGTTTTTATATTCCAGTGGGGACTTAAACCTTAATGCACACAGACTAATGGAAACCTCTGTCACCTTGGGGACATGAATTTATAATAGGGCTGGCCGATTAATCGAAAAGTAATTGAAATTGACATTAAGAATGTATAATCGATCAAATTTTTCCAGGAAGATTTTGTATTACTTTTTCTATGTGTCACGTTGACCCCGCTCTGTTAAAGGCTGTGGCTGAGTTCTACTTTTCACATCTGATCTCTGGTCAAGTAAGACGATGGACTCATTCTCGAGACTTACTTTGCACTGCATTGATGATGATTGGAAGCTGTGCCACACATGCCTTTAGATGACATAAAAACTTGTCAGTGAACTATTAGGGCAAAAAATGAAATATAATAATCGTTCATTAGTCGCAATCAAGTTAAAATGTTTAATTAATGGAGATTTTAATTTAAGGCGAATTCGCCCAGCACTAATTGATAAACATGTTTATCAATCAAACATTAACAAAATGTAAAATGGGGGACGGAATATTCAGTCTGTGGAACAGGAACATCATTAAGTCTATGAGAGTCCCCACTGGGATGTATGAATAAGTGTGTGTTTGTTTGTGTGCATGTGTGTGTGTATGTGTGTGTGTGTGTGTTTGTGTGTGTGTGTATGCCTGTGCCATCCCGGCTGGAATTCATCCATATTTCATGACTGATAAAGGTTTCGGTAGCTGTGTACACTTTCCAAAGAGCACAACTGTAACATGCAGCCATTTTGCCATATCCAGTGCAATATTCTCCAGATGTGGTTTGTGACTAATGCGAATATTGAAAATCATTCTTTGATTTGCCATAATATCATTCAGCAATATATAGTACAGCGAAACAGAGGTACTGTCTGTTGTCTCGCCCTCCATGCCCTTTCCAACTACACCTCTCTTCTTTGCTCTGACCTTCTCTCCATCTAAGTGAAGAAATGACCAAATGTCATCCTGTTTATTTGAGTAAAGCTGTAGCGAATGAGATCACAGAAGCCCATGCAAACTGCACTGTACCGCTGGAACGCTTTCTCTAGCCATCAGCCAATGAGATGAGCAGATTTCTAGACTGCTCGTCAGCCAAAAACCATCCTTCAAACTGTCAGCTGCTGTCACAACAAACTTACAAAAACACACAAGAAACAAATCAAATGAAATCACTGAGGTTATCTTTTCACCCAGCCTGCCCTGAAGATTGGGTTATGTTTATTACAACCATCAGGTAAATTATTCCATATTTATTGATATGTATAAAAGTGTGGGTATTCATACAGAGAAGAGAAAAACAGACTGATTTAAAAACAAGCCTGTTAGATGGACGGACGGACGGACGGACGGACACAGACAGACGGACGGACAGACAGACAGATAGAGTAGGGCTGCACAATATTTCAGCATAGTCATATGGCAGGATAAGCAATATTGAGTTTCACAATTCATCATTTGCATGTAGTTTTGATGTTTGTGATTCTAAAATTATTTAAAAAGCATTCAGGTATAAGAAATTGTACTATTTGTGTCCTTAACTACGATTAAGCTCATAGAATTATTTTTATCATTCAGTTACTGTACCTGAATACTGTTAGACTTGGGAAACGCTAAAACACTTTTTCAATTGTTTCTTATTTTTCATTGTATTTATAAATTGTGATACATGAAAATAGTCACAACACACGCAAATACTGAAATACACGGCAAATAACACAGACCACAACAAAAATTGGGATGTGTCGGGAGACCCCACAAAGGTTTATAGATTGTTTATTAGTTGTTTTTGGAGATGCACTCCCACTGTAGAATCATCCCAATCAATTTAACCTTATAAATTTGTTCCGAATAAAGATATTCGTTCCAAATATGTGAAATTGTATTCGTATCGCAATAAATAACACAAAATAAAAAAATATTTTAATGTTACATTTTTCCAATATCGTGCAGCCCTAATGGATGGATGGATGAATAGATGGATGGATGGACGGACGGACGGACAGAAAGACACCCAACATTATGGGAATGTTAAAAATTCTAAAACAAGTAGTAACATAAAAAAAAAAAACATTTCTGGTAAGAAGTTCAAAAAGCAGTGTATAAACATTAAAATTGTGCTAATGTAACGATAACATTATTAAAGATCAGATCATTTTGAACGAACATTCTATAAACATTTCTAGAAGAATGCTTTAAAAAAAGACAGTCAGATGACAGACTCTCTTTTAAGTTTGAAAACATAATTTATGAATGATTTCTGAACAATTAAAATGTAAAATTGTCAACAAATAATCTTACAAATGTTTTAAGGTTATGCAAATGTTAACAGAAATTACATTTTATTGCTTTTGCCAACATTAAGGGAATGTTAAAACTCTAAAATAAGAAAAAATATTAAATTAACATTCAAATTTTTTCATAAAAAAATTCCATATAAGCATCGTACAAATATTAACATTGTGTCAGGACAACATTATTAAAGATCAGACCAGTTTGAATGAACACTATATAAAACAAAATAGGTGGAAGAATATTTGACAGATAGTGACAGACAGACAGACAGACAGACAAGATTCTCTTTCCAGACATCTTTTTTAAACATATAAAAAGTCTAAAATACTTAAAAATATTTTAAAGTCATGCAAATGTTAATGTAATGTTCATTTTAACATTTTTTTGCCAACATTACAGGAATCTTAAAAATCGAAAACAGAAAAAATAAAAAAAATAAAACGAATACTCAAAAAAGACATTTTACGAAAAATGTTCCATACAAGAAGTGCAAGAATATTTGTTTAGTTGCTTTGGAAAATATAAACAGATGTTTCAATGTAATATTAACATTTATGTCTCTGAAATTGATGTTTTGAATTTTTACTGCAAATGTCACATCCAAAACACTGAAATTGCTCATACTGTACATGTTTTTATTTTTTTAAAGAATGTTTGACAGAATAAGTCAGATAGACAGATGACAGAGACAGATAGACAAGATTCTCTTTAAATTGGAAAACATTTATAAAGACTTTCTAAACATTAAAAATTTATTTTTTTATGTTTTCAAGTCATGCAAATGTTAACAGAACGTTCATTTTATTACTTTTGTCAACATTATGGAAATGTAAAAAAAAAAAATCTAATGATTATTCAAATAAGACATTTCATGAAAAAAGTTCCATATAAGAAGTGCATGATTATTAACATTAACATTGTGTACCGTAAGGCTATTAGCCACTAGATTATTATGGATCAGACCATTTTGAACGAACATTGTATAAATGTTTTTTTTTTTTTCTTGAAGAATGTTTGACAGATAGACAGACAGACAGACAGACAGACAGACAGACAGACAGACAGACAGACAGACAGATGACAGCTAGATAGTCACAAATAGACTGACAATTAGGTAAACAGTCAGAGAAAAAAAGAGAGACCGAAAGGCAAAACAGCTACACGTATACATTAATGTATATAAACATCTGAATATTTGTAAACCAACAATATGTAAATAAACAAACATTCACATTATAAAATACGTTTGATGACAGAACGAATAGACAAGGAATATGGTATTTTGCAATAAACAATATTTTGTCGTTTTTAAAGGAAAATCATAAGCTCAATAAATCAATTAGATCGTCTGTATGAGGGAAGACAAAGATCAGCCTTTACTGCGGCTATTTCTTCTTATTGCTGCATGTAAGAGCTATTCACAAGATGCCCATTCAAATTAATGAAGGAAAACAACATCAATAATTAAAACCGATTTTTTAAAATAATAAAATAATTTAATAAACGCTCGATATCCAGTACTTTCCCCCGCCATCGAGATTGTAAATAATCGGAAAATGATGTGACATTTCATCTGCCATCAGATTGTAGATGTCACGGCTCATTATCGCACCTGCAGCGATGTAACTTGCGTTTGTATTAACGATGCGGCAATATAGTATAAATGTATGACTTACCAACGCCATATTTTTCATGTTCGGTCGGTATCCACATTTTTTCCGCGTCAAGTAAAAGAAAATGTGCTATAAAACAGGGCAATTACGGCGCCTACTATCCATATTGTTGTTCCACAGGGTTGCACTGTATTGTTCTGAGGGCAGAGCCACAGCAGCAGCATCCCACATACACCACACTTCTCAGCCCTGGAGAAAAACACAATTGCCTCATGGGAAGTGTAGGAAATGAATGGAAGACGGGAGAATTGAGAACTACAATACCCATCAATCCCTTCTCTAGCAGCGGTTAATGAACGATTGGTCAGTGCTTCTTACAAGGTCACGTGATAGTGAAGGAAGAATGGCTGCTCAGATGCACAACATTAACGTGACAGGTAAGTGAAGTGGTTTATTAATATTAGCAACTATGTAGTTGTTATGTTGCTTATTGCGATTGTTTTAATGTTTATATGTTTAAAAGTATTACTTTGTGTGGACTACGACCATAGCTACGGCAAACGCGGTTAGTTCATAAATTAAGACAAATTGTTGAGTAACACTAAGTTTGTTAAGCCTGTCATGACACTTGCATAATTCGTGTCTTTTAATACTGTTCAGTGCTGCTGGTTTGTTTTTAAAGTAAACATTTTCTTTATTTGCGATTCAAATTAAATTAGCTAAAGTGGCGTAAAAGAAGCACATAATCATATTGAAGGCAAATACTTCAATGATTCACATTAAGTAACTAACGTTAGTCCAAATTAAATGTCAAAACGTTTGTGGAATACAAACATGTTGTATTTCTAAGTACAAAATATATTTATAATGTTAGGTAATGCGTATAATATAATGCATTTATCGTGTATGGCTAATTGTGTACACCCAAAGTGCTTCACAATCATGGGGCGGGAGGTCTCTCCACACCACCACCAGTGTGCAGCATCCACTTGGATAATGCAACGGCAGCTACAGGACAAAGGTGCCAGTGTGCTCACCACACACCAGCTATTAATATCAATATCACTAAATATTTATGACTTGATTTTATTCCATAATTATGGGCTGATTAAAGGTTTAACATCTCATCTAAACGACGGCGCTCACTGACAGTATAGTGTCCCCTTCACTTTACTGGGGCATATGCTGCATTCACACCAGGCGCAGATAAACTCAAGCGTGAGTGGTTTACGTATTAAGTCAATGCAAAGACGCGAATAGACATCCTGCGGCCTGAATGACGCGATCCGTGTAAGCACAACAGCGCGAGTTGAGCATTTTGCACGTTTGACGTGCTTGCTGTGCTTAAAGGGGTGATTTACTACAATATAATATTTTAAACTTTAGTTGGTGTGCAATGTAGCTGTGTGAACATAAACAGCATCTCTGAATGTGAAATGCTCAAAGTTCAATGTAAAGGGAGACCTTGATTGTTATAAAGTTAGCTTAGCAAAGCCTACAATGAACGAATTTTGGATACTACAAAAAAAAATACTTCTGGGCCTGTGAGATTATAAAGGTATTTTTACCGTGCACATACACTGCGCAGCTTAGAACCAGAGGCACTGTAATGTTACAGCAGAGAAAGCTAAAATGTGTTTCAAACACTGCTGTTTCCACGGAGCTTCGTCTGTTTCTGTATTTGGGCTTCCAAAAGTAACTACACAAAAGACAGAAGAGCTTACAGTTCAATATTAATTATGTTCCAGAGCAGGGGTCAGCAACCTTTTGGAAACTAAGAGCTACTTCTTGGGTATCGTTTAATGTGAAGGGCTACCAGTTTGATACATACTTCCTAATAATAAATTTGCTCAATTATTATTAATAATTAATGATATTCATCTATGTGAAGACACTGATCATGTTAATGATTTCTCACAATAGTTGTCAACATTGATTGGAAACAGATAAATATTAATATGCAACACTTCATTTGTCTGAAATTGTTTTTAAAGTTTTTTTTAATATATAACTTAATGTTATTTTCAATTTTACACCCATACAAGTGTGATTTAAAAAGAATAGCTGCAAAAAATATTAGTTGCAGCTTACTGGTATGTGGTGCTATGGTAAGCACATTTTTTTTAACAGGCCCACGAGCAACTCATGTGATCCTTGCGGGATTTTTTTTTTTCCATGTGGGGTGGGGAAAAAAAAGATTTTTAAAACTATTTTTTATTAAATATTATTTGAAAAATCTTTATAAACTAAACATCAAAGAACAATATTAACTATGCAAATTATTAACAATATAAATAGCCATATATAAAATAAATAAATAGCCAAAGCTATCACTTTTGTTTTCTTTGTAACAAAATACTGTTGAAAAACCAAACAGAAATAAACTCCATTGTGTAGATGGTTCAAGCATGTTGAAAATTCTTTTTCAATCAAGTTCTCTTACATAGAAAAAGTTATTTAAATGGCTACTAGGGATGCTCATTTCTTTAATTTTGTTAACCGACAAACGCTGCTCATTAATCGGTTTTTAACGGTTAACTGGTCAGATTACTATTAATTTTATATTAAACAAATTGACGTGTCTATGTTGTGTCCGACACATTAAATATTGCATTTTAAAATACTGAAATATTTTTATATGTTAGCATATTAATAGCGGAACAGAACAACAGAGCATTTTCACGCACCTGCAGTGTTTAGCACTGTAGAGCAGAATAATCTAAATAAAATAAATGGGACTGCCCTAAATTATTTTCACTTAAATGATTAATTTATATTACAAAACGAAAATAAGTAAGATGTCAACTTCTATTACATCTATTATAAAAAAAAAATGTCAAGATATGCATTAAATGGTGTTCTGTCATCAATCAGAATAACTTATAAGCATGTAAAAATGAAGCAACATGCTTCTTTTAAGCTCTAAGTATTAAAACATTTAAACAAATATGTGGTCTTATTAAAGTTAACATTTGAAGTGGATCATCGCCTTTCATAAAAGCTACACCTAAGGCTACTGAACAACTCCACTGCTTGTCCTATGACAATTTAAAAAATAATTTTTGATATGCCTGTCACAATAATCGATATATTTACTTTTTGCACAATACATCAAAGTGACCTCAATATTTATAATTTTTTTTTGTGATGTAATATATATTGCCCATACATCATGGACCTTGTAGGTAGAAATTTGTACCTTTTGAAAAGATTTTATGGCATTTAGCCATATTTTCTATTTTTATTGTAAAGAATGTACACTAAATACTTTGTGAACGGGACTCATTTTAATTTAATGGGGGAAAACAAATCTGTAATACACTTTTATTGTTTTGATTATTTAAAAATAAATCACTCTTTAAGATCACCCATCTTAATCAGCTCTACCTTGTCTTCCAGGGTGAAAATTAATTTAAAAACCATGTAAAACTACCAAAAAAAACTGCTTGACTGGTTAACAAACCATTTTATACTAGATAAGTCTGTAAAAAAAATAAATATGCGTCTGTGTTTGTGTGTGTGTCTGTCTGTGTGTGTGTGTGTGTTTCCCAGCTCCCCTGTGTGAGTGGTTCGAGTGCAAAGACACTCTTTTTTTATGAATAAATTATCTAATAGATGACCTTTAATCTGTCACTGCAAGACCACATGAAGTGCACTTAGTAGTACAGTACACACATCCAGGTTTTTAGTGGATAGCCTGCGGTTTACATGAGTCACCCAGTCATTTTGTGTGAATCAGCTACTTGTTTGTGTGAATGTTGGACATCTTGGAGTCTGTGGGATGTATGAGATGAGGGTTTCACACTTACTGCAGTGCAGTGAATTAAGTACCCATGATGAATACAGCAGCATCAGTCATCAAAAAATAAACATCTGTCACTCATATTGTAATGAAAGTAGGGATGTCCCGATACAACATTTTATGAAACTTTGATCCAGTTTTAAGCTGAAAAATATCTTTCACACTGGGCAGCATAAATAATAAGTTGTTGTTGTAAGTTATCGTTAAGTTAATAAAAATGTGCAGTATGGTTAGTACAAACATTTACATGATCAGATCTATTTAATCTGTGTTTGTATCATAAGAAGATTATGGCTGTATCAATGTTCCCAAACAAAACATTATTAATTTTATAATAATATATATTGCACATTATCTTTAACAAAAATACTTGTAGTAGCTGAATTGAAACACACCTTTTCTCCACAGCACATACATAAATGTGACTTTTAAGAATAATTTTATTTATTAGAATTCATTCTATTTGCATAATATATTGCACAGATTCAACCCTACTACCCACATGGGAAAAGTACGACAATGTAAAGAAAGACAGAACTGCAAACTCATGTGCAAATCTGACACTGTTTATCAAGGCACTTTTTCTTTCTGGGCTTTTTAAAGAAGAGTAAAATGTGGGAATGTCTCTAATTAAATTTTTTATTTTGCCAGAAAGCAATACCATTCTTTCTTTTAAACAGTCATGGCCCTCAGCAACAGAATGGTTTCTTATTCTAATTTAACAGACCATTAAAACAGCAAAAATGTTTTGCATTTACCACCTTTTACATGACATCCATAGAAAACGAAAGCAGAATCTGGGACATGTTAGGAGATTTAGAAATCCTGACTAAATGCATTTTTAAGTCTCAAATAGAGGACATGTCTGGGAAAAAAAGAGGATGTATTGTCACCCTAAAAAATGAGCTGGGTCAGTCTATTTAGTAAAAAGCTTTTCTTCGCGTGTCCTCGTGCTCATCTCAAAGCTACTACCAAAGTCAGATGTCCAGCACGTCTCTGGAGTCTGAAGCAGCAGAGCATCAGAGTCTGTGGAGTTTCTCATGCACACAGAACCGGGCCACTGAGGTAAAGTCTTATGTGTGGGAAGCGCTGGTGTTGAATTGGGTATCACACAGGATGAACCACAATATGCCATAACCGAATTGTAACGTAAATGTTTTAAATGAGGCTCGCACAATGTGCGGTTCGTCGCCATTCTGTGCCTTGCGCTGCTTAGCAGCGTATACAAAACAAGTAACTTAAAGATCGCTTGAGGTGAAGTAAATAAATCTGTAGAAGTGCCTTGAGCTATTCTGTATTTTTTTTAACTCTATGCTTTAAACGATTTTTTTGACATATCCGGAATATCAGGTGCAAGTGATTTGAATCATCCACATATCTTTTGTGACTTTGTTATCTGAGATGTAAAACGCATGAAAACACTGCCTAAAGAGAATCAATGCAAAGTCATGCACACACATAGACAGAGGCTGCGCGTGTGCGTGTGTGCGCGTGTGTGCGTGTGTGTGTGCGTGTGTGTGTGTGCGTGTGTGTGTGTGTGTGTGTGTGTGTTTACAGCAGTTTGACTGATAAATATGAATTTGTAGGCAAATCGTTTGCGGTGCAAAACAGCATTTCCTGTTGTTTACATCGTTGCTACTGTAAACCATCAATGCTAGACACTGTACATGTCATGATAAATTTTAACAAATAAAAACACTTACAGGTTGTAGTTCACAGCTTCTGCTTTGAGGAGATTTTAGCCGAATACAGCACTGAACTAGGAGAGATTCTGGAGCTGTGTTTTGTCAAATCATGCTTGCTATATATTTTATAATTCTCTGGAATATAATTAATTTTGAACTGTAAGCACTTCTGTCGTTGTGTCGTGTCCTTTTGAAGCCCAAATACTAAAACAGATGAAGCTCTGTGGAAACAGCAGAGTTTGGACGCCAATTTAGCTCTCTCTGCTATAACATTACAGCGCCTCTGGCCACGGCTCTTAGCTGTGCAGTGTGCGTGCATGGCAAAAGTACCTTTGTGATCTCACAAGGCCCGGAAGTATTTTTTCGTAGTCCCCAAAATTTGTTCATTGTAGGCTTTGCTAAGCTAACTCTGTAAAAACTAAGGTCTCCCTTTGCATTGAACTTTGAGCTTTTAACATTCAGAGATGCTGTTTATGTTCACAGCTACATTGCACAACCAACTAAAGTTTAAAATATGATATCGTAGTGGACCACCTCTTTAAATCTTAAAAGGACTTTGCTAGCAAGCAGTGTTGTGATCACGTGGGCTTTGCAAGCTGGCTCTGTACGCTGCTGGATAATAGCTGTAACGGAGTTTAGAGAGTATCGGACTACTTCTATTGTAGATTTCTAACGCAGTCCAATACATTTTTTTGGACTGATATCGGACCTATTTCTGATATCAATATTGGATCGGGACATCCCTAAATGAAAGTGCTGTAGGGACTAGAGATGTAATGGTATGCACACACACACACACGCACGCACGCACGCACGCACGCACGCGCACACACACACACACACACACACACACACACACACACACACACACACTTTCCATGGCATTCCCCCATTTTTTTGAATGAACTACTAACATATAAAGTTTGCAGCTCTATAGGCCACATGGATGTCTGAATTTGCATTTATTTTGTATGTAGTCTACTAATGTAAAGTATGTGAAATTCCTTATTTTGCTTTTGGTGTAAATGCAGAGTAAGGTTGCACGGTATTGAAAAAAATATTACATTGCAATATTTAGTTTTTCTGCAAAATACAGTTAGGTCCATAAATATTTGGACATTGACACAGTTCTAACATTATTGGCTCTATACACCAGCAGCACAGTGGATTTGAAATTAAACGAACAAGATGTGCTTTAACTGCAGACCTTTAGCTTTAATTTGAGGGTATTTACATCCAAATCAGGTGAACGCTGTAGGAATTAAATAGTTTGCATATGTGCCTCCCACTTATTAAGGATCCAAAAGTAATTGGACAGCGTAATAATCATAAATAATCACAAAAAAAATATATGGACCTAACTGTATATCGCGATATGAATACAATTTCACCAGAGGGCTTTAATAGCTCCATTTTAAAAAAAAGAAAAGAAAAATCATTCATTTAGATTGGTTTGGTTGATTTTAAAAGGTGTAAATTTTGTTTTAAAAAATTATAAAATTAAATGGAAGCAATTAAAATGGAGCAAAGAAAAAAATAAGTGTTATGAATTCTAATCTTGCTTGGCTCCACACAGCAAGCCAGTAACAATAAAAAAATAAATAAAAATTATTAGAACTCCTCTAAATTAATGAGGAGCCCGGAGTCTCATCTCCCGTTTAAAAGTAAAAACAACAACAAAGACGAATGACCAAGGAAAAACGTATTAAACGTTTAAATTTAAAAAAAGAAACAATAAAAAGCTTACGAAGGTAAATGCCAAAATAGCAAAAAAACTCAACAGCTAACTAAGTTTTTAACCCTCTTACCAGCACATGAAACTAAACGCATAAAACAGGGGTCACCAATCTCGGTCCTGGAGGGCCGGTGTCCCTACAGGGTTTAGCTCCAACCTGCCTTAACCTTGACAAGCTTGTTCAGGTGTGTTTGATTAGAGTTGGAGTTAAAATCTGTAGGGCACCAGCCCTCCAGGAACAAGATTGATAACCACTGGCATAAAATAACATTCTCTTACCTCCCAACTAGAAAACATGAGGAAAATGTAATAAAACAAAAAGGCACCCTCCTCAGCACACGTGTCTCCTCGTAGATCTCAAAGTCAACACTCAACATTCACTACCAACAATTTAGCCGAGTGAATACGACACAGTTTCTACTTCACAACATAAGCTGGGAGAGTGGAGACTCTCCGAATGATGTTCCAGTCCAGTTTAAATGGTCTTCACCAACAAGCCGACCTCCACCTGCTGGCACCTGATTCACCGCACCTGTGCGGTAATGATGAAACCTATTCAGAGACAGAGGCGGAGAGAAAAGAACCACAAGCAATACACACTTAATAACAATCAAAACTCGCTACATTATATATTTATTTATATTATTTTTTTATATTATATAATAATTTAAAGAAAATACGCAACATAAGATAAACAGTTCATTATGGTTTTTCGAAAAGTCAAACAGTATTCAGATACAGAAATTTACTAATGTAATGTTAAAAACACTGTATAGTCTTCATTGTATATATTTTTTCTTCATTAAAGTTACTAATGTTTTACGTTATTGTGCCCTTAAGCTTTGCACTTTCTTGAAATGCCTTTATTTTATGGTTGTAATGACTCCACTAATCTCATGTGTTCTAAATTGTTGATCGACCAGTGTCCCAATTTAACATTGCATATCCGGCGATTTGACTATTGCGGACACAGACACATTGCAGTGTTAAGGCCGAAACTATACTGTTCAGCCCTAATGCAAAATATTATAATACATATGCTGCAAAAACCTGTGTATAAATGTTTTAAAGTGAAGTAAAGACATCCTGTTCTCAGGTTAGTAGGATTCTGAACACAGTTCATGTATAGAACTCTAAATCTATCATGCTCCTTATCAGCAACGGTGTGGTGCAAGGACAGGGACATCCCTAAATCCCCTGGCAGTGGCAAATAGCTTTGGTTTTAGATTTTTAATTTGATTACATTAATGTTAATGTAATATTTACAGAATATTATATCCGTTAACAAGTTAAGGGGATACTGCTTTCAAAAAAAAACTAATCAATATTGCACTTTTTTTTTTTCAAAAACCATTAGAATAAAACTTCACAATACACAAAGAATCCGATTTAATCACAGACAAATCACATGATTTTAAAAAATGTATGATTCCCCAGCATTAGTAAATACATCACAGTAAGGAGAGAAGTAAAATCACAACTTCCTTTTCTACTTTAACAGCGGATTTACATTTTTGGTGGGACTGTCCATTTTAAATGTGTTTTCCCTCATCATTAGGTAAACAGGATTGTATACTAGAGCCACTTTGTTTTCCTGAGAACTTCAGCGATGGGGTTTGTCTCGCCTCCTCCAGCGATGGATGTCCAATGACCTGCGCTCTGTGTCCTGACTTGTTTCCTGCTTCTGAAAAAGACCAACTTCTCAAGCACATGGTGTTGGAGCATAAACTGGTTATCGCTGATGTCAAACTCATTGCAGACTTTTCACAGTAAGGCTTGATGATTTTTAACCCACATGATGTAAGAAATAAAATACATAAACATTATAAATAAAACAAAAATGATTTGTTGCAGGTACATGCTGTACTGGAAGAAACGGTTTACAGAACAGCCCATCACAGACTATTGCAGTGTTATCAAGACCAATTCTGAAGGTCCTGTTGGTAAGACATTTGAGTCAAACAGTTTTAAACGTTAGTTAGTTGGTGTGTTTTTGCTCTTTGAAGCACGCGTGTTTTAAATAGGTCTCAACACAAACAACTAAAGAAACAAGCTGCAAATTGTTCACAACACTTGCAAATATGCACATAACGCAACAGAAATGTTTCTAGGGAACCCAAAACCATGACAGAACGTGCTGCGCACACATCATGAATGTTTACAAACCAGTAATTCATCTATAGGTTTGCAAAAATTGCAATTTCCCCAAAATTTATATATATATATATATTTTTTTTTTAAGTAAAATTACCTGTGCCTAACATGGCAATTATAGTTTGAATGCATGTGTACAGTAACTGTTCTAGGTCAGTTTTGTTACTGTTTGCAAAAATAAACATTGAAACATCCTTAGTAGCAACTAATGATACATTTTTAGGTTGTAATGTTATAATATAGGGGTGACATGTTGCCTCAGTGGTTAGCACTGTCGCCTCACAGCAAAAAAGTCACTGGTTCGAGTCCCGGACGGGTCAGTTGCTATTTCTGTATGCATGTTTCCTCTGGGTGCTCCAGTTTCCCCCACGGTCCAAAGACATGCGCTATTGGTAAATTGAATAAACTAAATTGGTCATAGTGTATGAGTGCGTGTGTGGATGAGTGTTTCCCAGGACTGAATCACAGCTGTAAGGGCAACAGCTGTGTAAAACATAAGTTGGATTAGTTGGTGGTTCATTCAACTGTGAGGACCCGTAAAAAAGGGACTAAGCCAGGGGTGTCAAACTCAATTCCTGGAGGGCCGAAGCCCTGCACAGTTTAGTTCCAACCCTGCTCCAACACACTTACCTGTAGGTTTCAAACAAGCTTGAAATACTCAATTAGTTTAATCAGGTGTGTTTAATTAGGGTTGGAACTAAACTGTGCAGAGCTGCGGCCCTTTTGGAACTGAGTTTGACACCTGTGGACTAAGCCAAAGGAAAATGAATGAATATATATATATATATATATATATATATATATATATATATATATATATATATATATATATATATATATATATATTTTTTTTTTTTTTTTTTATTATTTTTTTTTTCTAATGATTGAGAGGTTAACTCACAATCATTACCAAAAAAAAATCTGAATTAGAATAAAATGGTCAGAATTGTGAAGGAAAAAAGTTAGAATTACTCTAAAACTGAAAGAGGTTTTCCACAATCTTGCAGTTCTAATGGCATCTCTCACATAGGGATGCAACGGTTATAGATTTTGTTTGTATGTGTATATATATATGTGTGTGTGTGTGTGTGTGTGTGTGTGTGTGTGTGTGTGTGTGTGTGTGTGTGTGTGTGTGTGTGTGTGTGTGTGTGTGTGTGTGTGTGTGTGTGTGTGTGTGTGTGTGTGTGTGTGTGTGTGTGTGTGTGTGTGTGTGTGTGTGTGTGTGTGTGTGTGTGTGTGTGTGTGTGTGTATGTATATATATATATATATATATATATATATATATATATATATATATATATATATATATATTCTGTATATACTGTATATTAAACCATAAACATAACCATGCTGGAACCTTTTCAAATTGTTAATAAATATTATTGTTTGCCGTTATGATGCAAATTCCCTGTTTTAAATCTATGTATATCTGTTCAGATTGTTCATTTTAATAATCAAAAACCTTCTTTGTGTCATTATAGATCAACAAGAGCATTACTTTCTGTTATGTGACGCTCTGCCAGAGGACAGAATCCTGAGGGAGCAGCTTCAACAGAGACGACTGGTGAGTGTCTGTGAGAATACAAAGATCTGGGACTGAGACCAGCATATAATAATAGCAAATAATTATGAGTAATCAAGACCTACAGCACTATGCATTTCAGCCAGACTAATATGGAGAAATGGAGTATACACTGTCATATATATATTACAAAATTATGACAAAATCTATAATATGATGTACACTTTTTGTTGTTGTTCTTTTTGTTTATTGATTAAAAAATTCAATGGTAATAAAAAACCTAATGGAGATTGTTTGTACAATTTCTAAATGTATTCCCATTAAATATTTAACTATTTAAATAAATATTTAAAGTTTATATTCTTTCACTATTTTATTTTTTTCACAATTCTTGCATATTATAAGATACTCAAAATTAAGAAAAAAGTCAGAAATGCTACAAGTAAACTCTAAATTCCAAGAGAATTGTGAAAATAATTGTGAAAAGTAAATAGTAAAATTATGAGAACTTGTGAGAAGCTACCTCAAAATTGTGACAAAGGAGTCCAGCTGGTAAGAGATTAACTCACAATCATTAGAAAAAAAAACTGAATTGGAAGAAAATGGCCAGAATTGTGAAGGAAAAAAAGTTTTTTCACAATCTTGCAGTTCTAACGACATCTCTCACATAGGAATGCAACGTTTATAGATTTTGTTTGTATAATTAAAGTATAGTCTGAGGCATAATCACAGTTTCGTGGTTATCACGATTATTACTTCATTAATTAATTATTATCATTCATTTCAAAACACAACTAGTTTAAAAAAAAATTTTAAATACCTTATATTTTTAATTTCTTATTTAAATTATCTGATATTTTATTTATTGCTGCTCAGTAACAAAGTGAAGTTTCACAAACTAATTTCGAAAGGAGCACATGATATGATGGACTACAGCTGATCCTTATCGCTAATCATTAGCTAGCCATTATAAAATTACTATAAATAAATATCCTGCCTTATCTTCATTCCCTACCTTCGCTTTGGAACCACCCCTGAACAAATGTAGTCCATAGCCCCTTTCACACATACAGACCTTTTCTGAAAATGACCAGCAATTTTTCCGGAAAGATCTGCATGTGTAAATGGAGCATTTTTGAAAATACTGGTAAATACATTGTGCCAATTTTCTGGAGAGAGATGTTGTAACATAACCAGGAATTTGCTGCGATGCTCCGCTGTGTGAGCGTAGAAGGAAAATTGCCGTAAAGAGCGTGTTCATGCTTAGAACACACTGGCGTAAGATGTCTACTCCAGCCAATCAGAACATTCAGACACATTTACATCCGTGCTGTTAATGAAAATAAAAGCCTTTGAATATTTTTCCAGACACATTTAGCTGCTAGATGTTAGTCAGATAACGTTTCTATGTTCCTTTTTAATGCCAACTGTGTAAAAAATCTTTGATAAAATGCCTTTGATAAACTGTTGTTAGTTTACCTTCAAGCTCTGCTGTGTGGCACGTGAGCAGTGAGCACGAGCAGATACACATAATATGAACATCTTGACATGCGAAAGTGTTCCTCCATATGTTTTCATTGAAAGTGTTCACAATACTTACTGTATCCATCCACAAAGTTTGCTATGTAGTCAAATGTTTACTTATACAATCACAGCCATTTAGAGGTCATTTCTGGTTAATGATGTCAGAATTTACCGGTATTTTGGAATGTATGTGTAAATGGTCTTTTCCGTAAAAATTCTGGAATGTTCTTGCCTGTGTGAAAAGCGCCTTTTTTAATATATTTAACGGTAAAGTCGTTCCAGCTATTTTCAGGATATTTACTGGTATCCCTGTGTGAAAGGGGCTTATGGCTGCTGAACCTCTTTCTGAAAGACTCTTTTGATCAACTAGATTACAAAATTGCTTGGCATTTTTTATTTTTTGTATTTTTTTTCTCTTTGAAAAAAAGAAATGTGTATATACGTAAATGTGTTAAAATGCCGCTCGCACGATGCTCCAGTGGAAATAACAAATCTGTGTGTGCAAAAGACACTATATGTGAATGGCCCTTAGTTAATAGACTTAATCATGTGTGCATGGGTTTTAGCCTCATTGTACAAGCTCGGACTGTACTGGCACACAGTTGGCGTAACTTTGTTTAGATGCAGCAGTTTTGTTCTGTGGAGAAACGCAGTGTTGAGAAGCTTTTACGATTAATTAACAGTGATGAATTTAGACATGGGCTGATATAAGATTCTGATGACATTATAACTTTGGATAAAAATGTTGTGGTTTAACGGTATTGTGAATACTACTCTAATATACTGTATGCTCTTTTTAAATGTCAGGGTAAAAAAAAAAAAACCTTTCCCACCCTTTATACGCAATATATTTTATTATAAACCCTTTCAAATATTTTGGAACAGTAAACAGGTCAGGCTGAACAATTAAAATGAATCATTGACTTCTGTCTTCATTAGTTTCAAAAACTCAGTTATCTTTACAATTTAAAACAGCATTTTTAGATGTCCCTTCTGCTGGAGATACTGTTGTCCTAAACAAACAAACAAACAAACAAACAAAAGGCATAAATAATAAATCTTACACATACTCAAGAAAGGCTGTAGGAGAAAATCTTGGCGGTTTTAAAAGCTTGACTTTTCCAAATCACAGTATACCTTGAAAACGGTTATTGTCCCATGCCTAGACGAATTAAAGCGCGGTTAATACAGTTAATTATTGCATCACTACTCTCATAATTCTACATTATTATCTTAATCTGAAATCAGCCTTTTTATTGCAAATTAATAGGTTGTCTTGCAGTAATGATTTTTGTCAGAATCCTGAAATTATATCTTGAAAGCTAACAAAGAATTATGTAAGAAGTAAACTCAAAATTCTGGCTTTATCACTTATTCAATAAGATACAAAAATTCTCAAAAATCTGTTGAAAAAATTCAAAATTGCGAGAAGTAAACTCGTGATGCCAAGATAAATGTCTGAATTTTGAGAAAAAAGTCAAAGTTGTGAATTTCGAAATTAAGAGTAAAATCAGAAATGCAGTGTGCTCTTTGTTGGAACTGTTTTTGTTAGAAAATAGTTGAATTTAAACTTGCATTTGTGACAAAAATAGTGAAAATGGTAAGAAATTAACTCACAATAACTAGAAAAAATGTCAGAACTGCAAGAAAAGGCTCAATTGTGAGGTGGCCTCAATTTAATGAAAAAAAAAACAAAAGCAAGAATTCAGAGGGTTTTTGGTCTCGCAAAATTGCAGTTCATTGTATCTTATGAATCGAACAAAAAAAGTCAATGAATTATAAGAAGCAAATGCGCATTTAAAAGAAGGAAAGAAAACATCAAATTGCAATAACATATCAGAAAAATTATCACTATAGTTTAATAAAAAAACAACAATTATCTTTTTTTATTTAATTGAATTCAGTCTTCGAATAACCATCATAGTTTTATAACATATGCAAAACAATTAACACAGAATTTAACGACAAGGCCAGACCCCCCGCCCTGCCTCCTTCCTGTTTTTGCCAAGATATTATGAGTCAACATAATCATCTCGCACACATTTCATCTGTGGCACAAATCTGCGATTGTGGTTGCTAGGCAACGGGGCGCAATGGGCACCTCTGCAGTGGCTGCTTCTGCAGTGTGGCGAGCAGCTATTTACCAGTGCAGCTGTGACCTTTCTCAATCATTCTGTGCCATCAAACTCCAGCTCACGCCATTAGCACTGTTTATTAAACACCAATCATCTGCACGTCGCATCTCGGGGATGATGATGATCGATGATTACGTCAATTTTAAAAACGCAGAGCGATGAAAACAAGGCACGCTGAAATTTGAGTTGTTTAAAAACTCACAATTATGTAATCATGTTTTTAATGTGAACTAAGTGATGCTAGTAGAGTCTGTCAGGAAGTTTGATGGGTTTTGATCGGAGGAAATTGTGTGACAGAGGCAGAGAGATGGTCAGTTTAACAAAAAGTGTCAATTTTGCCGTGTACTATATTTTTAAAACCTGTATATATTTATAAAATGAGGAGACATTAATTTTATAAAGTACTGTTATTGTTGTTCATTTTGTGAGTTTATTTAGTTGAAAATTTTATGGAAAGAAAAAAGTGTTAAAGTTAGGACAGAATTGAGAGATATAAACTTGGAATTGAGATGCTTTTCTTGCAATCTTGCCGTTATGTCAGAATTCTTAGCAATTGAAAGAAATAGTCTAAAGTTCGAAACCACATTCACATCCTGAGTTTACCGATTGTGATTTTTATCCTCACAGTTGCAGGTTTATACAAGATATAAGATGCAAAGCAATGTGTGTTCATGCTTCATTTGTAGAAAATCACATTGGGTTTTTTTTTCATATTACGGTTGAAGTTAGAATTATTAGCCCCCCTTTACAAATTTTTTTTTCTTTTTTTTAATTTTATTTTGTATTTTTTTTTATATTTCCCTAATGATGTTTAACAGAGCAAGGACATTTTCACAGTATGTCTGATAATATTTTTTTCCTCTGGGGAAAGTCTTGTTTGCTTTATTTCGGCTAGAAAAAAAAGCAGTTTTTAATTTTTTAAAACCCAATTTTAAGGTCAAAACTATTAGCCCCTTTAACCTATATTTTTTCGATAGTCTACAAAACAAACCATCAAAAATAAAATATATCAGTTATTAGAGATAATTTAACTTGAAAAACCATCTGGTTAAGGAACCATATTTTGAGAGTTATTTAAACTATTATGTTTAGAAATGTGTCAAAAATCTTCTCTCCATTAAACAGAAATTGGGGAAAAATAATCTAATAATTCAGGGGGGCTAATAATTCTGACTTCAACTGTATCTTTAATAATATACAGCTACTCAGCTACCATGAAAATTACAATAATATTTTCTAGTTCCTCTGCAAGACTGTCATCAAGTGGCTCTTGATTGGTCAGCTAACATAATGTGCTGTGATTCGTGGATCGGGCTGTGCCTGATCGGGCTGTGCCTAATACTGTCAGTCAGTGTAGCTGTTAGCCATATCAGTTGAGCCTAAAGTGCTTTCACACCTGCCTTATTTATTTCGGTTGAATCACACTAGAGTTCGTTTTCCCTCTGGGTGCAGTTCCTTTGGGCAGGTGTAAATGTATCAATCGATATGCCCACCAAAAGCGGACCAAAAAATTGTAGCAAGACCTCCTTGAAGAGGTGGTCTCGGTACACATTTTTAAACGAACCCTGGAGCGGTTTGTTTGTGAAGAGAATATTGGCCCGCGCACTGTACCACTTTTTCAGCACCCTTTTGAAAGGGTACCAAACATAAGAAAGGGTACCAAAAGTTGGAGCTAGACGCACAGCTGAACGCTATTGGTTTACATCGATACATCGTTTGCTTACGCAACAAGTCAGAATGAAAACAAAGGAGCCACCATGTTTAAAATACACAGCTGACGATCCAAGATATTACAGTGTAATTATATATACGTATAATAACGAGCCATGGTTGACCCGAGCTCGTCGCTGTCGTCGTCTTAATGTACAGCCACAAAGCCAAAAAGAAGAGCAGATCTACCCTTTGCCCTTTAGTTTTTTACGAGCCAGTCTGAAGCGCGAGCGGTTTCACTTTTTTGCTTGCGCTTACTGCACGTCTATGTCTGAAATAACAAATGTCTTGAGCCATGATAATAATGTGCGCTTGATTATTGACGTGCTTTTGAAACCCGATCCTGTCAGAAACTGACAAATGCGAGAGTGAAGCGCAAAAAATACAAAGGAGAAGCCCTTAAAAAAGGAGCACATTATTTTTTCAACATGCGTGAACTAACTGCCTTGTTTAACTATTATCATCAACTTTTGGACTATTATGAACTCAGAATGATGGAATGACTCTCTAACAGAGGCTACAAGTGCTGCTGAAGAATAAAGACACAGATGCGAGGTTTTCACTGACTAATATTTTGTGTTGTTTTTGAACCTAAATAAGGACTAAATGTATGCAGTGTGTAGTTTTTGTTATTGGTAAAATATCAGAGACTGTAAGGGTCTGTATGTGTTCATATATGTTCATTTATTTATTTATTTTATATAATTGCAGACGTTACAGTATAGGCTATTTTGCACTGTCATTGATCTGCAGTTATAATCAACTCATGTTCATAGAAAAGGCAATAAACATTTGTACAGAAGTATTTATGGTTGTAAAGCATCTGTTTTGTGAGAAATACTTCTCATATGTTATGCAAGGACCTGTACAGCTTTACTGTAGACATTTTCTTGAGCCAAAATGACGTTGACTGAAACTTTGTCATACACCACACCAACCAAAAGGGTACCCTTGGTAGTGGAAACGCAAGCCTGATAAAGGTGGCCCGTACCAACCCGAACCGTACCGTACTGTACCAGTCAGTGGAAACAGACCCAAAAAGTACTGCGCCTTTTTGGACTAATCCAGCTGCTGTAGTCCGATGCATTATGGGATTTGGAGGAAACATATTTGTTGACATTGCCAGATGGATCGTTGGTAATATTTCCAGAAGATGAACATGTAGCAGTTCAGCAAAATTAATTCACACCTCTTCCTGTCTTTTCACGTTTGTGATGCATTAAAACATTGTTTTCCAGTCGCAGCTGCGCGTCATTCTCAAAGTGTAGTTTGTCTAAAGTTATGTATACAAACTATATAGTATACTATGAGCAGGGATACAATCAGCCAGCGCAGTAGTACCTCCATAGTCAAAAGCGACATTTTGTGTTTCCTGGTTTGTTTACTTGCAGGAGTTCCATTGAGATCTTCCCATACGTGAATTCTGACCAATTGAAAAGCAGTTTAGGAAATATGTTCAATGACATCTGGCCAATGAGTGATGTGGATTTTGTCAGATGACTGCATTTTGGTTCTTTTTAAGTAGTTTAGACCAAAGAAATTAGTGTGGTGTGAAAACGACCCAAAGGCGGCAGAAAATGCTACAATGTATCATTTATTGTCATTGGTTCAGACTAAATGAAGCAAAATACAAATGTGAAAGCACCCTAAATAAGATGGAAAATGACACAGAGGACACAACTAAACCAAATGCCTGCTCTCTTAAAAAAATCTGACAAGTGTCTTTAATATATATTATATATATATATATATATATATATATATATATATATATATATATATATATATATATATATATAAATATATATATAAGTATATGTAAATATTATGAAATATTCACATATATCTTTTGCGAGTTTGCTATTTGAGATGTAGAGTGCAGGGAAAGTGGCCGCTTTGAGAGACAATGCAGCGCTGTTGAAGATTTGTGGCTGTTTACAGTGGTTTGACGCATAAATATGAATTTGTAGCTAAATTGTTACTGGTGACAAATAGCATTTCCCATTGTTTACATCCTTGTTTCCGTTAACGCTAGAAACTGCATGTAATAGATCAATTTTAACAAAAAAATATACTTGCAGGTTTCAGCTCACAATCCACAGCTTCTGCTATTATGGTTGGAGCTGCCCCTTTTTTAAGGAATTGTTCGCAGAATCCAGTACTGAACTGGGAGAGATTCGGGAAGTTGTCCTTTGTCAAATGCTAGCTATATATAAATATATATTTTTTTAATAATTCTCTGGAACATAATTACAATTAAATTGTAAGCTCTTCTGTCTTTGTGTTGTTCCTTTTGGAAGCCCAAATACAGAAACAGAAGAAGCTCTGTGGAAATAGCAGCATTTTAGCTTTTTTTGCTATCATATTACAGCACCTCTGGCCACACACCTTCACTGCGCGGGGTGTATGCACGTAGTTGATACGTGTAACCTGAAGTGTTTGTGATCTTAAAATTTTTATTAATTTTTTTTTTGTAGTCTCCAAACTTTGCTGTAGGCTTTGCTAAGTTATCTCTATTAAAGCCAATGTCTCCCTTTGCATTGAATTACATTGAGCATATTACATTCAGAGATGTTGCTTATGTTCACACAGCTACATTACACATCAACTAAAGTTTCAAATTCCCCTTTTGAATTCTGAAAAGAAAAAAAGGCAGAAGTGCGAGAAATTAACTTGAAATTCCAAGATAACTGTCAGAATTCTGAGAAGGTCAAAGTTATGAGGTGTTAACTCAAAATCAGAAAAGCAAGGAGAAAAAAAGTTAACCATCTGAGAAGCTGCCTTAAAATCATGAGAATAAATTAGAATTGTTGTTGTTAGAAAAATCCCTTAAAATAAACTTGATATTGTGACAAATTCAGACGGGTAAGAGATTAACTCACAATCACTAGGAAAAATTCAGAATTTAAAGAAAAGGGTCAGAATTGTGAAGGAAAAAGTAATCACACAATACTTTTATAAAGCTTTACTATTAGCATTATAGTGATGTTGTATGAATGCTAGCAAAGTTGTGATGAAGTTTAATGTGTTTTAATAGGAGGAAGTTCTGGAACAGCAGCAGAAAGAGCGAGATGATGAAACATTTCATCGCATATGTATGTTTTGCAGCGAGGAGTTTACTGGAAACAGGTGATTGTTGTTCTTATTCGGGCACATGCTGATATTAAATATATAGTAAACCTGTAAAAATATATTAAATTATGGTATTTGAGAAATACTCACCGGCCACTTTTTTAGGTGCAACTGCTTGTTAATGCAAATTTCTCATCAGCCAATCACATGGAAGCAATTCAATGTATTTAGGCATGTAGACAAATCAAGACGATCTGCTGCAGTTCAGACCAAGTATCAGAATCGGGATTTAAGTGACTTTGAATGTGGCATGGTTGTGGGTGCCAGACGAGCTGGTCTGAGCATTTCAGAAACTGCTGATCTACTGGGATTTACACGCACAACCATCTCTAGTGTTTACAGAGAATAGTTCAAAAAAGAAAATATCCAGTGAGCGACAGTTCTGTGGACGCAAATGCCTTGTTGATGCCAGATGGGCTACAGCAGCAGAAGATCACACTGCGTGCCACTTCTGTCCGCTAAGAACATGAAACTGAGACTACAATTTGCACAGGCTCACTAAAATTGGACAATAGACGATTGGAAAAAATGTTGCCTGGTCTGATGAGTCTCAATTTCTGCTGCAACATTCAATGTTAGTGTCAGAATTTGGCATCAACACCATGAAAGCATGGATCTATCCTGCCTTGTATCAACGGTTCAGGCTGGTGGTGGTGGTGTAATGGTGTGGGGGATATTTTCTTGACAAACTTTGAGCGCATTAGTACCAATTGAGCAATGTCAGCGCCATACCATACCTGAGTGTTGTTTCTGACCGTGTCCATCCCCTTATGACCACAGTGTACTCCTCTTCTGATGACTACTTCCAGCAGGATAACGCACCATGTCATAAAGCATGAATCATACTCAGACTGGTTTCTTGAACATGAACATGAGTTCACTGTGCTCAAGTGGCCTCCACAGTCACCAGATCACAATCCAATAGAGTACATTTGGGATGTGGTGGAACGGGAGATTGCATCATGGATGTGCAGCCAAAAAATCTGCAGCAACTATTCCAAGAAGGATTTAAGGTAGTTCTGAAAGCAAAAAGGGGTACCAACCCGGTACTAGTAAGGTGTACCCAATAAAGTGGCCAGTGAGTATATATTCAATAGTAAACGTGTGTTTGTGTAAATAATACAAATATTCAGTTATCCCATATATTTATTGTTAGATAATAACATCAGCAAGAATTAATAGATAATTTGATAATATGGAAGTTCTCTAAAAATAATTATCTTAAAATTTTTTTTGCAAGATTATTACATTGTTTAAAAACACTAATAGCAAATAACTGCAAAAATAATAAAAATATGAATATGTATATTAATATGCATGTTAAATATGACATACATTTATTGCTAAATAACTTTTCACTATTAAATGTATATGTGTGAATCTTTATGAAGATAAATGTATAATACAATTATAAAATATATTTAATGATAAATAAAAAATGACAGAAGCAACTCAATTTGTAAAGAATTAAAATTTTCATTAATATTTATTGGACGATTAGAATGCAGTGTCAGAGTGAAGTAATTAATATTCAAGAGCAGTTTCCACTGTATAGTGACATCACAAATCTCTCTTCTTTGGCCTGTTCAGTTGTTGTTGTTTTCATTTATTTTTTTGCTGGAATGTTTCAGGATGATGACACTGCATAGCCAGGTTTAACGTGTTGTTTTTGTTCTCTGATTTCTCTGCAGGTCTTCATTGCTGAATCACATGGCTAAAGAACATTCTTTCAGTATCGGCCTGCCAGACAACATCGTCTACTGTGATGAATTTCTCAACACACTCGAAAGCAAACTAGACAAGCAAGTCTTTACATTCTGCTATATTACTGCAAACCCCAATTATATATATATCTATTCAAAAATAAATCAATAAAATAGTCAACATTTGAAGTGCAATTCAACACTAAATTAAAAATTCATAAATGATCATACCATTATGACCAATATTGACTTCATTTCTATAAAAAAAATCTAAAAATAAAAAATGAATAATAAAGATGGAGAAGGTTTGAACGCTCTCTTTTGGTGCTTTCTGTTATTACACTAATCCCAGGTTGCCAGATAGATCGAGAACAGAGTAAATTCTAAAAACTGCTAATGCTGATGTACTTTTTATAGTCAAAAAAAAAAAAAAAGATTTGTTTTTAGATTTGTTATAAGTGAATAAATCCACTAAAAAAATTATATTTATTTTTTTTATAATTTATATTTTTTAAATGTATAATATAATTAGATAAAACCTTTTTTGAGACCATTATCCAATACTTGTGTCTATACTATTTAGATGCAATTAGTGTTGTTTCCCTGGAAGCTTTAAGCCACAGGAAACCTATATCGCTGTGTATTTAAATATTCATTCATTAATTTTCCTGGTGGCTTAGTCCCTTTATTAATCCGGGGTCGCCACAGTGGAATGAACCGCCAACTTATCCAGCAAGTTTTTACGCAACGGATGCCCTTCCAGCCGCAAGCCATCTCTGGGAAACATCCTCACACACATTCACACACTCACTCATACACTATGGACAATACAGTCTACCCAATTCACCTGTACCGCATGTCTTTGGACTGTAGGGGAAACCGGAGCACCCAGAGGAAACCCACACAAAGGCAGGGAGAACATGCAAACTCCACACAAAAACGCCAACTGAGCCGAGGTTCGACCCAGCGACCTTATTGCTGTGAGGCGACAGCACTACCTACTGCGCCACTGCCTCGCCTGTATTTAAATATATTCAAATTATTTTTAAAGCAATATTTTATATTTTTATATGAATAAAATGTATAATTGTACCAAATATGGAACTTTTATTCCTAAAATGACTAAAATGTATTTATCTCATTTAGACCTGGGTTACGGTTATCTAATATAACATTTTTTGAGACTAACTGTTTTCAATAAGACTTTTTCTGATCTTTTTTTTTTTTTTGTAGCACATAGTTTTTTATAACTGAAAAAAAAAATGTTTGCTAACTTCAAAAAATAGCTAAAATAAAATATCTTTGTTTCATAAATATTTTTTATGTCAAGTAATGTTAAATGTTTATGATTTCAGTTGTGAAATGCCACAAATGCCAACTAGCTAAATATGAAGTAAACAATATTGTAAACATATAGAAATACAAGTGAAGCTTAAATTTCCTGATATTATTTCTCCCCAGCATGCAGTGTCTGTACTGTGAGAAAACATTCAGAGACAAAACCACACTGAAAGATCACATGAGGAAAAAGCAGCATCGCCGAATAAATGCCAGAAACCACGACTACGATCGATTCTACGTCATCAACTACCTGGTCTGTCCGTGCATCATTTTGAAGCATGAATCTATTATGTGTCAAAATATTATGTATTATTAGAATTTGTGTAATTTTATTTATGTATTTATTTTTATGTATGTATTATAAAAGTGTAATTATTCATTAATTATATTATATTTGTTTGTTTATTTATTTTATTTTATTAATAATATTATTTATTTATACTTTCATTTATTAAATTTTGCTTAAGAACTACCAAACAATATGTTTTAATGTATTATTATTATGATAATAAAGTCTCTTGTTCTATGATTGGGTTCTGATTCTAAAAAAAAAAAAAGATTTTTTTGTTAACGTTATTGTGTTGTTTTTCGTAATACAGGAGTTGGGAAAGACATGGGAGGAAGTGCAGTCTGAAGACGACCGAGAGATGCTTGAAGATGAAGATGAGTAAGACCTTTATATTTTAAATGTTCGTTTTCAGATAATGTAATAAATATCGATCATATTTTTCATTGTGCCCTGCAGTGATTGGTCTGATTGGCAGGCTCATCCGGTGTGCGCCGTGTGTTTGTTTTGTGATCAGCAAGCAGAGACCATGGACAAAATTTACACACACATGCAGGTACGTTTATTTGTTTTAAATTAATTTTAATATGTCAGTGCATGTTAAAATATATGTATATATATTTTACAATTATTTTCCATACTTTTTAACGTATCACTTAATTTTGTGGTATCCTTCCTGCACACGTTTCATGTACAGTACTTGCCATAGTAATACCAGTAAATTCTGCAAATTTACGTGCAACTAACCATTCATCTAACCTGCATTAAACCCTAACCATATTTGGTAATTAATTAATATTACTCATGAATAGTTAAAATGTGTGTAACTCCTTTTACATCAGCAGCAATAGTTATGTTTACATCCACATATTTTTATCAACATATTAGGAAACTGCATTTAAAAAAACCCAACAACTAATGTGTGGAAACACATTTACTGGCCAAGCTCTCTGACTTGGCAAACATTTCTCCCATGTGCTAAATAGGCTGTCTCAATTATTTTTGCTTTGTTTACTGTTGGTTACAAGGTTACCAATACTACAATCTGCAGGTTTAAAATTTTAAAAACTTGATGGAAACACACCTAATTCATATATATATATACTGTTAAACTCAGAATTATTAGCCCCCTGAATAAATTAGACTCCCTGTTTATTTTTCCCCCAATTTCTGTTTAACGGAGAGAAGATTTTTTCAACACATTTCTTAACACATTAGTTTTAATAACTCATTTCTAATAACTGATTTATTTTATCTTTACCACGATGACAGTAAATAATATTTGACTAAATATTTTTCAAGAAACTTCTATACAGCTTAAAGTGAAAGTTAAAGGCTTAACTAGGTTAATTAAGCTAGCTACGCAGGTTAGGGTATTTAGGCAAGGTATTGTATAATGACAGTTTGTTCTGTAGACTATCAAGAAAAAAACATATAGCTTAAAGGAGCTAATAATTGTGTCCTTAAAATGGTGTTTAAAAAATTAAAAACTGATTTTATTCTAGCTAAAATAAAACAAATAAGACTTTCTCCTAAAGAAAAAAATATTTTCAGACATACTGTGAAAATTTCCTTGTTCTGTTAAACATCATTTGGGAAATATTTTAAAGTAAAAAAAAAAAATCAAACCCTTTTTAATATTTTTAAAACCTTTTTTTTTTAAATATTTCCCAAATGATTCTAAAAATTCTGAATTCAACTGTGTATATATATATATAGGTGGGCATAGATTATATAGATTTTTAATGTAGATTAATCTCGGAATTAATCTAGATTAATCTACATTAAAAGGACTCATTTGAATTCTGGCGAAGGCATTCAGAATATGTGTGCAACCTAAATAATAAGTCTTTGAGAACAGGTTTCTCAAGCCTGGTGGTGCATTAGACCAAGGGCTTATCTCCTGTTTCCAAAATGCATCACAAACTGCTTGAGAAACTGATCTACTATGATAATTAGTGATGGAAAATAAAAGATGTTCAATAAGATTTACTTGTGTTCACTAACTGTTTATTCAGTTAAACATGAATTTTCAACTGTAGGCCTACATGAGCTCCAAACAACAAATTTTGTTGACCATCGCCATGCGTTATTATATTCTATAACACTCTCACCAGTCCTTACTCCTTATTTGCGTGGAATACCCCAGTTTGTCACGACGGCATGAATAAAATGTTCATGAGTTAAAGTGAAACTGCCACACTGCAGTTAAAGTCAGGCATACTGCTGATTTGATTCTGAAGGGCACTTTTTTGTCAGACAGCGCACACACACACACACACACACACACTTTTTATTTGGAAAAACTTTTAAAGATTCATTTCATGTTAGGATGGAAATCCAGGTACTTCAATATGCTTAAAGTGCAAGTCCTTGTTATGGAGGAAAAAGAGCTACAGTGGTTTTCATGGTTTTTTAAGGTTCATAGATTATTTTATTAATATTGTTGGTATTGAGTAACAGTTTTATTCTCTTGAACGTGAGATTTAAACCAAGATTTATTCACAATGTATTTGTACAAATACACACTATATGAAACCGTGTAAATAATAATAGCATGATTTCGTTCTTCTAGGAAACTCATGAATTTGATCTGCACAAACTCAAAATGGATTTAAGTGAGTATAATTGTAAAACTAACAAATTCTTGCTTCATGTGTCTTTTTTAAAATCTGATTTCTGTTGTTTGTCCAGGTCTGAAGTTTTACCAGCAGGTCAAACTAGTGAATTACATCCGTCGTGAGCTTCACCAGTGCCGCTGCTACTGCTGTCAGGAGAAGTTTGAAAGCAAAGAGGAACTAGTTCAACATCTGGTTACCGCTGGTCATGTAATGCAGTTACCTGACGTCTCACACTGGGATCAACCGCAGTAAGTGTTTTTTAAGAAATAAGAATATTGCCGCAAGCAGCAATTATCGTGGTTCAGGCACATAAGTACATGCATGTAAAAAAAAAAATAATTTATTACGCCCATAAACACTTCAAACTGTGATGAAATATGCAATTTTGAATTATCATAGAAAAACTGCATTTTTCAACAGGTTATAGCACCACCTGCTGGCTGATCTTTTTAAAACTTCAGGCTTCTGTAGAATCCAGTATGGCTATTAAATTTTTAGTAAATCTTTTAATCTATTTGGACAACCCCATTTTGAAAATGACCATTTATTCCTGTCTTAAATTGAAAGTGTTTTTTGCTAATTCTAAATCTCTTTAGTGCTGAGGTTTGTATAATGAATGAGTGAAAATCCTGGTTTGCAGAAGTAGTTTTTTAAGCCTAATATTTAACCAACAGTGACTGAAAGCAGGGGTCCGTTCTTCGTACTTCCCTTAATTGATCTAAGCTGATTTGGCAGATCCTGGATCTTTTAAACTTGATCACTGATTTCTCGCTAATTTGGTTCATCAAACAAGTTCGTGAATCAGATTAATGGATAAACTGATCTGAGATCGCTGCATGTGTTGTGATGGACAGATCTATCGATCCTCGAAATCATGATCAGCAATTCAGCGATTGGCTGACAGCACAGCAGCGTAATGACATCATCTTATTAATATTCAATTGTCCATGTGAGCAAAATTACATTAAATTAACAATAAACGGTTTGTTAAATATAACTTTCCACATTTGTTTTGAGTGGCAGGCTTTACACTTTCATGTTTCAAGAGTATTCATCATGTATTTCAATGCATATCAATGTATTTATATATTTAGAGAAGATTTTCTTTGTTATAGTAGCTGTTTTAAGTAAAGAAGTCGGTGTAAATAATAACTGGATGTTTACAAAAGCATTTTGATATTGGTAAAGGCATCTGCAACTTTTATGAAGCATCAAATCACCGTCATATTAACTTGCCTAACATGTTTATGACTGCATAAATGTATTATTGCTTTTAAAAAATCAAATATTGTGCATGTCAATTATCATACACAAATTGCACTAAAGCGATCTAAAAAGTTCATACCAATAAGTTTTCTCTTTGCACCACCAGGTGGCAGTCTTTGTACTTTCATTTCGGGGATGCAGATTGCATAAGTTTTATTAATATGTAACTTTTACTTATTTTATTAATAACTATAACTTTATATAGGTTTAAAAAATTTAGTATTTTCCCGAGTGTATATGACTACTACTGTAAGAAAATATCAGAATTCGGTACATACTTTCAGTATTATCTTTGCTTGAACTGAGCCGATCTAATCCTGTTTATATTAAATAAACCTGCTTCCGACCAGGTTTGAGCTAGCAGAACTGTTGCTATGACAACAGTTGTGACTATACAAGTGCTATGACAACAGCTATGACAACGTTTTGAAGAACGAAATGATCCTGGATCATGTCAAATCGTCAATAACCAAATCCAGCTAACTGAGTAATCCACGCAGGAAGAACAGACCCCTGATCTCTGGCTAATTTTGTTCTTTAAACAAGTTCGCGAATCAGATTAAAATGTCTGGATAAACTGATCTGAGCTCGCAGCGCGTGTTGTGAAGGACAGATCAATCGATCCTCGAAATCATGATCAGCAGTGCAACGATTGGCTGACGGCACAGCAGCGTAATAACATCATCTGATTAATATTTAGTTATCCGTGTGAGCTAAATTACATAAAATTAGCAATAAACGGTGTGTTAAATATGACAAGCAATAACTTTCCACGTTTGTTGTGAGCTGCAGGCTTTACATCTTCATGTGTCGAGTATTCATCAAATATTTGTATTTGTATTCATTGCATATAATTGTAGTTAGTTCTACATTTAGAGAAGATTTTCTTTATTGCTATTATTATTATTATTATTATTGTTATTATTATATATTCCAAATATAATCGTTTGTGTTAACCTGAACCAAGGAATAAATTTTTAGGTGTACTTTCCCTTTTAATTGGCTTAGGATTTCAGAATGAGAACCGGTTCTTATACAATAAAAATGTAAAGTGTTATTCACGTTTTGTTTTTCAGATACTACTTTCCTACATATGAGAACGATGCTCTTCTTACAGCTCTGTCGGACGGCGAGAGCGAATCAGAGGGTACAAATCACAGCTCTGAAGTTCCTGTTATAGCTGAAGATATCTCAAACCTCAAGGTGTTAAGACAGACCAGTGTGCTTAATAAACTTCTCAAAGACAGAGGAGCCACCAACTGAAGCTCAGAGACTTGCAGAGGTTCACTGACGTTAGAATTGCTTTCAGTGTAAAAACATGAATATGTTAAGATTAATGATGTGATTTTCACTCTGTTGAACTGGTGCCAGTGCTCACATTATGAAAATCATCTCAAATAAACCTTGTATTTCAAGAGTTCACACTTAGCTGATGATTGATTATAAGCAAGCTTGGCATGCTGTCCTGGGAGAGAGCCCTGAGCTCAAAGGTTCTTGAGCCCTGGGCTCCCTCCCGTTTGGAGGAAGAGAGGGGAGCCTTGAGCTCAGGTAGATCTCGACAACTCCCCCTTGATAAGAGCTGATGACTAAAAATTGAAGGCTATTAAAAAATATGCTGCATTATTAGATTACCTGTATTGCAAATTTAGATTTATCAATTTTCTTGTTGTGCATGTTTTTGGAATGTGGGGGGAAACCGGAGGACCCGGGGAAAACCCACGCAAGCAAGGGAAGAACATGCAAACTACATACAGAAACAACCACCAGCCTGTTAAAGGACTAGAACCGGTGACGTTCTTGCTGTGAGGCGACAGTGCTAGTCACTGGGCCACCGTGCTGCCCTATGGAGGGAAAGTTGAAGAGGTAGGGGTGGAAGGGGGGATTCTTCAAATCGAAGATGACTGTAGTGAAAAAACCCTGGCTCTTTATAGTGGGTTAGGAATGGCCTGATTGGTGGATCAAGCATGCTAATGCAGAACCAGCCGTGTTCAATCATAATCACGTGCTCCTCTCGAAATTAGTTTATGAATAAACTTCACTTATGTACACATTTTATCAGTGGACCATAATTGACAACTATTTTACATGGAATTAGTTGTGTTTGTTTTGAGTAGGGGTGTAATGAAACACCAGTGTCATGATTTGGTTCACGATACTGGAGAGACAGTTCTGATTGGTTCACATTATTGTAGCTATGGTTCAGTGTGGTTCACCATATTGAAGCCACCTCAGTGAGGTGTTGGAGCCACCATTAGGTTTAGTTCATGATATTTTAGTCTGTGTTCCACATGGTTCACTGTATTTTAGTCTTGGTTCTGTTTGGTTCATGATATTTTAGTCTGTTTTGTTTTGTTCACAGTATTGGAGCCACAATTCAGTGCCAACTTAAGGTTCTGTTCACAATATTTTAGTCTCTGTTCTATTTGGTTTATAGTATTTTACTCTTGGTTCTGTTCAGGGTTGCCAACTTGCAGACCTAGATTTAGTGACTTTTCAGACCCCTCTAGTGACAAATGTCCATACTGTCCCATCCCTACTCTTTTCAATAAACTGCGAGTGATGCTGTCGACCCCTCCTCTGCCTCAAAGCACTGACAGGCGGCCCAGTCCTCATACAGCAGTCTCTCCCACCTGCAGCCTGAGAGCAGATCTCTCCTCTGCATACAGACGGCAAATGATTTAGCACTGGCAGTGTGTGGTATTTTCATTGTACAGTCAAACCGATCTGCTTCTCCTTTATTTTAAACATTTAATTAGACTATTTATTCTTTTCTTGTTCACAATCAGATACTTTAGTGACAGTTTTGGAACTTGTCTGAGTTCATTACATCTGAGAGATTATGCAAAATCACTACACATCTATACTGATATACTGTATCAAAAAACAGCAATACATTTAGTTAAATTGACAAATATATAAAGCATAGTGCAAATATAAATACCCCTTTATTAACCATATGCTGTTAAACAAACAGAAACGGTAGAACGTGATGATGTCACTAATATGCAAATTGACATATGATGTAATCTAACAACTTTTAGGGACTTTTCGGCAGAGCTTAGCCCCTTTTCATTGAAAATAGTTGGCAACAGTGGTTCTGTTTGGTTCACTGTATTGAAGTCATGATTCGGTGAGGTTCACAGAGTTGTTGGAGCCAACTTTTAGGTTTGGTTCACGATATTTTTGTCTCGGTTCTGTTTGGTTTACAAAATTTTAGTCATTCCATTTGGTTCACAGCATTTTAGTCTTGGTCCCGTTTGGTTCATGATGTTTTATTCTCCGTTCTGTTTGGTTTACATTATTTTAGTCTTCGTTCCATTTGGTTCACAGTACTGGAGCCACTGTTCCTGCAGTTCTGTGAGGTGTTGGAGCCACTTTTAGGTTCGGGTTCATGATATTTTAGTTTTTGTTGTTTGGTTTACATTTGGTTCACAGCGTTTCAGTCGTGGTCCCGTTTGGTTCATGATATTTTAGTCTTAATTTTGTTTGGTTTGGTTTATAGCCACAGTTTGGTTCAGTTCACAGTATTTAAGCCTTGGTTTGGTTCATAGTACTGGAGCCACAGTTCTGTTCAGTTCCTGGTATTTGAGCCATGGTTCAGTTTGGTTTACAAGGGTACATTCCAAACAGGATATATCGCCCTCCGAAGGGTACTTAAAATAAAAAAATCTAAATGGGCCACTTTAAAGGGCCCGTTAGAAAGAAGTGAATTCTGGCCATGCTTTTTTGTGGAGGGAAGTTGTTTGCTGTCACAGACTTCACTTCATTCAGAAGGGCTCATCCTCACTTTCTAATACCTTCGGAGGGATCCTACAAAGTGATTAGGGCATGAGGATGAGCCCGTCCGAATGGAACCCAGAGTCAGTTTGGTTCAGTTCATGGTATTGGAGCCATGGTTCTTTTTAGTTCCTGGTTTTAGAGCCACAGTTTAGTACGGTTTGTGGAATAATAATAATAATAAAAATAATGCATTTTGCAGTTCAGTTTAGTTCAGCTCACAGTATTGAAGCCACTGTTTGATTCATTTTGAGGTGTTGGAGCCATGATACTATTTAATTCTGTTTGCTGTTGCACCAACAATGTTAAAGTACACTAGACTCACATTTCATTTAATTATCGCTTTTTATTTTCTGCTGTCAGTTTTGACAGAATAGATTTGACCTTATTCTATTAGGGTTGAATTTTGACACCAAGGTTGAAAAAAAATAACTGTTGCATACACAAGGTTGTAGTAAAAGAACTCTTTTATTCAGAACTCATTCTCATTCTTACACGTAATCACTGAAATCATCCCAGCGTCTCATTCAGTCTTTTCTTGGTCATTCGCAGGTCCTTTAAAAAGCTTTCAGACCTGTTCACACCAAAAATAACTATATTAAATTCCAAGTCAGACAACAATGTTCTTTTTATTGCAATGCAGCAGTGTGGTCTCCCATTTCACTAGCAAAATTCAGCTAGAAATGAGACCAGACTTGGGTAGTAATAATATATAAAACACTATTCTTGCAAAATTGATGAGGGGGAATATTTTGTCACGGTCATGTTGTTTTTTTGTTTTGTTTTCATGAAGTATTCAATGCACTTTTGTTATGTACTGTTAAAATGTGCAAGCTTTTTAATGCACGATTTATTTTGCTTGGCTGTCAATGTTTTAATTACAATAAATCGGTTGTCATATCGGTATCGGCCAATAAATGCACATTTTTAGTGTCATCATTTATGGCCAAATGAATAAGTTAGTTTTTAGACTTCAGATTTGTAAATTGGTAAAACATCGAGTTTTTCTTTTTTAATCAGGCTCTGAAACATGTTTATTTATTATCACCTTCAAAATCTTTTCTTTCTTATACATATATATATACACACACAAATAAATTTAAATCTATATTGTTTCTGTTGTTATCATAACTAAAGTGTGCACATAGTGTAAATTGCAGTGTATATTTTGTACCATATCGTTATAGTTCTCCTTGGTGTGAACAGCCCTTTTATAGAAACACATTCTAATCAAACCGTCAATAAATAAATATTGCATATTTCAATGAAAATCTTTTGGTGACTCACTTTAGAAAAGGCACTTCAGAATACGTTACCGCTAGTACAAACAACTCAAACATCCTTAGTTAAAAATGCTAGCGCAAACACACAATATTAAAAACGATTCAAAGTCAAAACGACCAAAGCGATATACAAAATAGTACAAATTTATAAAGGGCAGTAAAAAATCTTGTGCTGCATCAACAAGTAAATCAAAACCGACCAATAGAAATAGACTTTCTTTGTTTTTCAAAAAGACTAATCGAATGTCTGGGTTAATGTCTTGTGTTAAATGAACATTGTGTATAGACAGTAAATATAAGGCTGTGCTTTGTCTTGCGCAGTTGAAAAGAGGCACTGCGTTCAACTGTTCAGTGCAGGTATATTAATCAGTTACAGTTTAGAAAGCTCATAGAAAAGTTCTGGAAAACATGTTTAGACTGGCCGTGGAAGTAGTTTAAAGCTGTAACAGTGGGTGTGATGCTGTTAGGCTCATCAGTAACACAATATATGTGAATCTTGTAAGAAAAAAAAAAATCTCTAGGTCGTAATATCCAAAGGAAGTGACGATTTGGCATAAGTAGTAATAATTATTGTCATATTTGTTTACTAATGGGATATAATATTCACTTGAAATCAGTTTTTTACTTTGACCTTCATTTCAAATGTAGAAATGTCTTTGAAGCATATATTATATTATATTATACTATACTATATTATATTATATTATATTATAACCATAATGGCATAGATTTCTTACAAGAAAGTATATCATATTTTTTATTAGCATTATTAATTCCATAATCTATATACAAGACTATTATTACTAAAAGTAAAACAAATCACAATATGGTCATGCTAAAATGGGTTTCCTGGATGGCCGATGTCCTGCAGAGTTTAGCTCCAACTTGCTTCAATGCACCTGCCAGAAGCTTTGTAGAATACCTGGGCTGCGTCCGAAATTGCCTACTACCCAGTAGGTACTGCATTTACATTCAAACATACTACTCAGCTGTTAGAAAAGTACGTTCTATACAGTATGAATGTGAGTAGTATGAATGGAACTCGAACGTACTACATCCGCCATTTTTTTTACATCCGACTACTGTTTTTACATTTCTGTGATGGTTTGGGTAGGGGAAGACATTATTAAAATACAATAAATGGGAAATATAATAAATAATATCAATAATTCTTGTCGATTTCTGGCCGCAACCATATCTGATCTAACAACAAGCTCACTCCCATTCATGAAATTCTCTCGAGGTGCATCATGGTATAAGGTAGCATCCATCTGATGCGCACTTCAGAATCTTGCCGGAGGTCATCTTGGTACTTCTCACATACAGTTTTTCGAATTTTATGAATTCAGACATACTACTCGGCTAGCATACTGTTTTTAGCATACTATATAGTATAAAAGTATGCGATTTCAGACGCAGCTCTGGTGAAAAGCTTGATTAGTTGGTTCAGGCGTGTCCAATTATGGTTGTGAGTTCAAATCCGCAGGACACTGGTTCTCCAGGGCCAACTTTGGGCATCTTTGTGCTAAAACATTCAAAGAACATTATGATAATGACATTTTTTTTATTATGTAATGAAATCATTTTGAGCAGAGGTGTCAAATCCTGGAGGGCCACAGCCCTGCACAGTTTAGTTCCAACCCTGCTTCAACACATATGCCGAGGTCACACTAGAGTTTGAGCATGCGAAATTCACATTTAAAAAGGCAAGCGATTGGTCCATATTTTCAATTTCTGTCCAGAGAGGTCATGTTTTGATCTTCGATTGGTCTCACGCAGTCAAGTGTTGCAATTTAGCAGGTCAGAGTTTAGCAAACTCGAACTTTGTAACGCAAGGAACTGCAAAACATGTTGCATGAGCTTGCGATTCTTTTTTTTGCTAGATCAGATATGGCTGCAGCCGGAAGTTAACAAAAGTTATTTATTTTATTTTTTACATTTCCCTTTTATTGTATTTTATTAACGCCTAACGCCACTCCAACCCTAAGCCCAACGGTCACAGTAACGTTAAAACATTAGTTGTACCGAGTATTATTGATATGATCTATTAAATTACCCAATAAATTGTATTTTTAAAGTCTACCCCTATCCAACCATTCCAGTACTGGAAAACTATGAATTATTGTTATACAGTGTAAAAAAAAAATGTTGCTGCATTGATGTGCATATTGTACTTCCAGCTGGCCATGTATCCTATCTAGACTTAACCTGCGTTTCCAGTCTTACGCATTCATGTGCATATTAATGGAAGTCAATGGGGCAAAAAGTCCAGTGTGACCACGGCTTTACCTGTAGGTTTCAATCAAGCCTCAATGACTCAATTAATTTGATCAGGTGTGTTTAATCAAGGTTAAAGCTATACTGTGCAGAGCTGCAGCCTTCCAGGAACTGGATTTGACACCTGTGATTTAGAGTAACATTAAAGTAGATGGCATTTTTCATGATCTAATAAAAAAGAAATGATGTTTTCTATAATAATAAATGATTAGTTTTATACACAGCAGGAAAATGTATTGACAGCCTGAGCAATGCGTGTTAAAGAAGTCATTCCCAAAATAAGCCTTTTATACAAAGTAATAAACATTTCAGTAATTCAGTAACTTTCTCCTTGTGCAATCCCATTGTTGTTACCAATACATATATTTTGGGTTTTGTTTTTTTGTATATTTGGATTGCCTTGGTCAATTCGACATGAAATCTTGGTCAATTTCATGTCAACAGATCTACCAATATTTCCAGATTAACCAGGAAAAACGTGTACAATACTTTTTACCTGCTGTATGTTAAATATAGTATAACGTAATATCTAAAACTATTATCATATAATATGTAAATATAATATAATACAACATGTAAATATAATTTGTAAATGTAATGTAATATAATATCCTGATCCTCCAGGTTGGGGGTAACAACCCACCTCATAAAAAAACTAAATGTTAGGAAATGCCAATATGATGCGGCTAAACATCATCTTCACTATAAATGGCCCTGGGAGTAATTTAATTTAATAGTACTGTTCTCCCAAATATCGTTAATAAATAAAAACTATATATTTCTTTATGCAAAACATACTATTTTATAATAATCTAGGTGATTATGACCCAGAACCATTTTTTTTTCTCCACAAAACTCACCCTTATAGAGTGACGAAGAATCGCATTCTAGCAAGTTGGTCAGTTCTACGTATTTTTACCATCACAAAATAAACACACAAATATGGAGACACTTTTCACACCTGAGATTTTAGAAATTGCCACACTGGTCCACACAACCAACTTGTCCATACTCAGCCCTATCAGCTGCTTTTACAGTATCCTCACCATCCAGAACATTCTTCTATGATCTGACCAGCTTAAACCCTTGTCCTGTATCAAGCACAGCGGGTGGAAACCATGTGAGTTTGACCCTTCGTAGCAGCCGAACGCAGTATCCGCAAACCCAGAAGATATTCAACCCACCACACCAATGTGCCAGCTGAACCACAGGGTAAGTCAGACGTGGAAAATAGAGTCTCCAATGCCTGGTGACATCACTATCGGTGGGCAGATGAAGCTTATAGTCACTCCAGTGTCTGGAAATACCGTAAACCGCGCGAACTGACCGTCCGCGCTCCGAAAACCGAACTATACTGTCAGGGTTGCAGTTAAAATCAACCCATTGGGTGGTGAAGTCACCGAGTTGAGGAGCATCTTGGAGCTCTAGGTCTGTGGGACTGGACAGTTCGGCCCCTTGAACTGCGATGTAAAGACCCTCGATTTTCTGCACCTCCTTCGCCCAGGGCACAGAGTTATCAGTGTCCAGGATAATGATGAGGCGAGAGCAGAATCCAGCGTTCTTCTCTCTCCAAAGCTGAACAATCTCATCCAGACGCAACACATCTCCACCTGAATGGTGAGAAGACGACAAAGAGGACAGCTGTAAGGTATTATGACATCATCAATATTTGGCTGAATATTTATGTAAAGATATCCATTATACACTTTAATATTAGATTCATAACAACAGTAATATAATATAATTAATATAATATAATACGATAGGGCTGAACATGTTAAATGAATTCATTTAAAGTTTTTATTATTAATTTTGATAAATTTAAATACATAGAGACCGATAATAGGTTACAGGAGGAGTGGGGTGTTGAACAGTACTGGCCTCGCCATCATCACGTCTCAATCAATAACGACGTTTGAAAAGGGCCTAATGCTGGATTCACACCAAACATGGAGCATTGTCACCAGGGCTTTACATTAACACCCACCAACCCGCCAAATGCGGGTAGATTTCGGCGGCTGTTTATAACGCTTGCGCACTCCCGTTTCCTTTTGTGAAGCAACTGTGTCTAGAAACACAACTAATGCGATCGATTCTCTTTCAAATAGACTGAACAAAAAGGGAGGGACATGCACCTACAGGCTACAGTCTTGCTGCTTTCCAGAGTTGTCTTATTGTAAGCAGCGCCAGTTGCGTTGGGTTAACCATTCTTTGAAAAGATAATTTGTGGGTCTATCATAAACCATGCGTGTGATGATCATCCTTTCATTATCACACAGTATGTTTTTACCTGCTTTCTTTTGCATTAATATGGTTGAATTATCTTTTTTTTACAATAACATTGCTTTAATGGGAGAATAACTCCCCATTTATGTGTAGTTAACTGGTGATCTGGGACCTTTAGCCAGGACACTGTGCACACACAAAAAGGGAAATGAATGAGGAGGTATGTAGAGATAACGCAAACTCTAAATCAAGCTATTTTAGCATGTCAAAGTCATATTTATGTGTATAAAAGATATTTTCTCAACAATAAAATTGTGGCTAGTGAAAATGGCGAGTGGCTAGTAATGTTGGAAAACTACTAGCCACATTGGCTGGTGGTCAAAAAAGTTAATGTTAAGCCCTGATTGTCACTATGCCTAGCTTACTTGCAGGATGTTTCTCACTTCATGCTAATTTCCAACTCAAGTTGAATTACTTGAACTTGCACAAAAAACACAACTGACACAATTAGCGTTCACGGCTAATTATTGATTGAGTTTGTAATTAATCTACTTGCATGATTACTTCATTTTGCTTTTGGAGTGATCAGCTTATTATAATAAGTAGGAGTGTAACGGATAACGGTTGATCCATGATCTGTACGGATCACAACTGAGTTCGGAACGCACGTGACCAGACGGAAGCCACTCCTCGCTTGGAATTTGCCAAAAGAAATCTGAAGGACTCTCAGTCCATAAGAAACTAAATTTTCTGGTCTGATAAGACTAAAAGGGAACTCTTTGGAGTGAATGTCAGGCATTACATTTGGAGAAAACCAGGCACCGCTCATCACCAGGTTAATACCATCTCTACAGTGAAGCATGATGGTGGCAGCATGCTGTGGGGATGTTTTTCAGCAGCAGGAACTGGAGGACTAGTCAGGATAAAGGGAAAGATGAATGCAGCAATGTACAGAGACATCCTGAATGAAAACATGCTTAAGAATGCTCTTCTGACCTCATACTGGGTCGATGGTTCATCTTCCAGCAGGACAATGACCCAAAGCACACCGCCAAAATATCAATGGAGTGGCTTCACAACAACTCTGTGAATGTCCATGAGTGGCCCAGCCAGAGCCCAGATCTAAATCCTATTGAACATCTATAGAGAGATTTGAAAATAGTTGTACACTGTCGCTTCCCATCTAACCTGATAAAGCTTGAGAGGTACTGCAATGAGGAATGGGCAAAAATTCAGGTGTGCCAAGCTTGTGGCATCAAATTCAAAAAGACTTGAGGCTGTAATTGCTGCCAAAGATGCATCAACAAAATATTGAGCAAAGACTGTGAATACTTACTGTATGTACATGTGATTTTTCAGCTTTTCTATTTTTAATAAATTTGCAACAATTTAAAAAAATTGTCATTATGGTGGGGTATGGTGTGTAGAATTTTAAATAAATAAATAAATTTAATCTATTTTGGAATAAGGCTGTAACAATAAAAAAAAATTTAGAAAAAGTGAATTGCTATAAATACTTTCCGAATGCTTTCTACATTTAATTTGGTTACATTAATGCTAAGATTTACAAGATATTTTTAACTGTTAATAAGCAAAGGAAGAACTGCTACAAATAAACACCTTGTTTAAAGTGTTATTGCACTTTTTGATATGTACCTCAACTTTTCAGTAAAGTGTGCAATACGCTTCTTCTGAATTCATCGTTAAATGTTGAGTATTAGAATGGGATAATTCACAGAAAAAAATATGCAATTATTGTTTTTTTTAGCTAATCATTAAATTATTATTTCCAGTTTTTTCTGAATTATTAACATTTCCTGGGTTTTACATTTAAAATGCTGGTTTTAAATTTACACAGCTGGTGCAAACCTACCCAGTAAGTCTTTGATCTAAAGTGACTATAAACACAAGACTATTGACTATACTATCAAAGATGCATGCTTGATTTTCAATGGTCTAAATTAGATTTGACTTTACCAATTAAATTCCCTTTTTTTATTCTTCATTTTTTATGTGAAGCCTGAACTGTTTTTTCACCGACCAATGTTCTGTTTCTACATAGGAGGAAAAAAAGTGTTGCAATGATTCTCCCACCTGCGAGTGCCCACTCTCCACTGCGGTGTGTGTGTCCACTGTAATAGAGCACGTAGGTGTCGTGTCGTGGGCCGTCAGTTGTATGCGCCTCCATGAATATGCGCAGTTTGGCCTGCAGGGCCTCCAGACTCAAGCCGCTCGTGGAGTAATCGCAACCGTAGGTCTCGATCATGTGATGAGAGAAGAAGCGCTGCACGTTGTTGAGCATCCCAGTGGAACGCAGGTTGAGCTCTTGAACATGAGCCGGGGGAAGCAGGGTGGGCTGACCGTCTGGACTGAGAGAAAACCAGAGCATGAGCTAAAATACGAAACCAAGCACCACCGAAAAACATGACAGATTTTGCATTCACTTTTACAAAAAGACTGTGTGGATAACATTTTCAGTTCCAGTTCATATTAAGCGGCCTTAAATACTATGCACTTACATCAAAATATAAATACAATGTACTTAATATATTGCAGAACAATTCTCAATTTGTGGTATACTGTAGGTAGGTTAAAGCATGGGTTAAGGTGTAAAGGATAGGGTAATTATAAATGTAATTAGAGAAATTAATTGCATGTGTAATTACATGCAGGTATTTAATCCAGCACAAGCATAATGTAATATATCTACATAAAATATCTATTTACACAATAAGTACACTTTAAAGGATTATTAATTTAAAGTGCAAGTGCATTTTCGTTAAGGCCACTTGATATAAAATGGGACCAGACTTTCATACTAGGTTGGCTTTAATTGAATGATCTAAATACGATTAATAGCCCTAGTTTTCCTTGTACAACCCTAGAAGCAATCGATACAGACATTTTTAAAATGTCCATTTCCTGCTAAAATTCGAGCACTGATAGATGTACCTGGTTTTAAAAAACTTTTTCAATTATCTTTGAATAAAACAGGGGCACTCATCCAGCTCATCTAGATTCATTATATTTTGGCCTCCATCATGCTAAAAATGAACGAGTTTTTATTAGAATTGTTTCAAAAGTAGCACAAATATCAAACTTTATGTTTGCACTATTTACAGTTTTATGCAAAAAATTGGGCACCCCTCTGTGGCTGCATAATATCACATTTTTTCCTTGTAAGAGAAGATCACAGTGAAATGTCATTTGGTTTCTAGAAAAAAGCAAGATAACGTCATGTTTTTCAGACAGAAATCCATAGTTTAGCAGTATTAAGATGTGTGAAATTAAACTGAAACTGCAAATAGGCTATGCAAAAGTTCGGGCACCCTCTCTTTTGTGTAGATTTCAAAACCTGTAGTCACTTAATGCTTTTTGATTACAACAGAAAATTGATTCAAGTGACTCAGTGAACTTTAACAATGACAACACAGGTGAAACCATGAAAACAGGTGAAACCATCATAAAACAGTATATTTAAGCTGATTTCTAGTTGTGCATGTTATTGTGACCTGAAAGTAGCAACATGGGAACCTCAAAAGAACTGCCTAATGACCTAAAAACTAGGATAATTCATCAACATAAATTAGGACAAGGATGCAAAAAGCAATCCCAAAACTTTAAAGTCTCTATGTCCACAGTCAGAAATATAGTTAGAAAATGGAAGGCCACAGGAACAGTTCCTGTGAAAGATGTGCAAAATAAAAGTATAAAAATAAAATATCTGAAAGGCAACGGCGAAGAATGGTTTGTCTCTGATCATTCTAACTATAGACCACCTCCAAAAAGCTCCAGGAACATCTTGCTGCTAAATAATGGCATTGTACATCGCTCTACAGTCTAGCGCACTCTTCACAAAGAACAGCTCAATGGAAGGTGATGCAGAAGAAGACTTTTCTGCATTTTGCCAAAATAAAAGTCAATAATAGTCATGAATTTGCTCTTCAGTGTTTGGACTCTCAATAATGACTTCAAACCACACTGAACTGAGCTAAACTGAACTGAACTTAAACACTAAAAACTGAACTACCCTGATCCAGTTACTATGACCATTTATGTGAAGTTGAATTGACACAATCTACATTGTAAAAGCGCTATACAAATAAAGCTGAATTGAATTGAATTTGAGGTATGCAAAGGCTCATCTAGACAAGCCTGAACCATTTTGGAAAAATATACTGTGGACAGATGCCACAACCACAGGTGCTTTGTTTTCCGTGGTGGAAAAAAAAATAAAAATAAATAAATAAATAAAAATCACAGCATTCCAGAAGAAGAACCTGCTCCCTATTGTAAAATAGGGTTGAGGGTGCATCATGCCCACCAGATGACAAAACTTAACGTAGCACTGGGTTGCACCACGTTTAAAATACTAAACCGTTTTCTATTTGTTATTGGGCACCACATTATGCATTTTCTCCCATTTTATGTGGCTTTATTGTAGACCACTTGTTCTCTGAACTTGAGTACCCATGGATTAAAACAATAAATACAGCTTTAAATAATTTGTTGACAGCTTTAAAAGAAGAAGAAAAAAAAAAACGGTGATTCCTGCTTCCGTTTTTCTTTTGTATGAGGTTTCTATAATGGTTGGATAATGAAACTGAAACACTAGCCAATTTATTTTTGATGTTTCATGGCTAAATCTGACAAGCATGGTGACCAATCTTCATTTTTTGCGTATTTCACTAGAAAAAGCAGTGTGAAGGTTTAATTAGCAGAGTAATAATATAGTTTTGCTTAAAATATAAAAGAGGACAAATTGCTAGTGCGGGTCTCGTTGGCGCATCTGTGACCAAGACAGCAAGTCTTTGTGATTTATGAAGAGCCACGGTATTAAGGTAATGTCAGCATACAAACCACATCCAACAGGAGTAACAGTGGACACAAGAGAAAGCTGTCTGAAAGGGATGTCCGAGTGCTTAATTTTGTCATGATTGTAATCATGATTATTCAAAACGATTATCAGTTAAAGTCAAAATTATTCGCCCTCTTGTGAATTATTTTTTTAAATATATTTTTTCCAAATTATGTTTAACAGAGAAATTTTTCACAGTATTTCCTATAATATTTTTTTCTTCAGGAGAAAGGCTAGAATTTCGGCTAGAATAAAAGCATTTTTTAATATTTTGAAACCTATTTTAACGTCAACATTATTAGCCCCTTTAAACAATATATATTTTTGATTGTCTGAAGAAACTACTGTTATACAATTACTTGCCTAATTACACTAATTAAGCCTTTAAGACTTTCATCATAGCAAATATAAAAGAAATCAGTTATAAGAAATGAGTTATTAAATTTGTTAAGTTTAAACTGTGCTTTAAGCATCTTCAAAGTGAGAAAAAAAACTTTAGCTACAAAAGTCCTTCAGTCAAGTGCAGTGAGGGATTGTCTCCTTTTGTTGTTTGATTAATAATAAAAACAGGCAGCAGCAAAATTGAGCACTGTCACTTTAAGAATAGTGTGGCTCTGATATGGTTTCTCTTTCACGTGTCTTTTGATTCTCAACTTCTTTGTTTTATTACACAAATGAGGGTTAATATAAATAATCACTAAACGCCGCGCTCTGACACAAATTTGCATGTATTTGAGCACTAAATCGCTCGCATTAAGATGGCGTTAGATGTGTGCTCTGCTCGTCTCCGAGCCTGTCCGTCCCAGGCTGAGCGTGCGCGCACACACACACATATATGAATGATTCGAACATACATCAATAAATGATGCGCATCCCGTGCTGCAAACCTTACATAACAGTACATGCTTTTAGTCATTTTCACGTGGAACTGAGCTTTGCAGAGCAACAAATGTGTACAACTGGAAATCGGGCGGTATATGATGCAATAATCGTTTATCTTGATTGATGGTTTTTCATAATCGTTAGAAGCCAAAATCGAAACCGAAACCGGATTTTCGATTAATTGCACAGCCCTAATGGGTGCATCACTGCCAAGGACTACTGAACCCATTCTGGAGGACCACGTGCACGCAATGGTCTAAATAATGTATCCTGAACACGGTGTAGTGTATCAGGATGATAATGCACCGATACACACAGCAAGACTTTAGACAGAGTGGTTTGATGAAAGTGAAGTTGAAGATCTCCCATGGCCTGCACAATCACCAGATCTAAATGTTGTTAAGCCACCAAAGGGTGTTTTGAAGGAGCGAGTCAGGAAACATTTTCCTCCACTAGAATTACGTAGTGACCTGGCCGCTACTCTGCATGAAGAATGGCTCAACGTCCCTCTGGCCATTGTGCATCTGTGTATCTGTCATTCTCAATATGAATTGATGCTGTATTGGCTGTAAAAGAAGGCCCTATACCATAGTAATAAATAATAGTGGGCTAAAGCCAGGCATTTCAGTTTCACTGTCCAACCCCTGTATTTATGAAGCCTATTTTCACATTCCTAAAAAAATTAATCGATTTGACTTAATATTAACTTTAAAAATTAACAAAAAAAAAAAAAAAGAAAGAAAGAAATTTACAAGAATTTTATTAGCATGTTAAAACAAATCACTAATCATAACTGGCCATGAAAAATAATCAAGATCAGCGCATAGTAGGCTATTAAAAAAAAAAAAAAAACTGCAGGCAGGTAGGTCATGTGATTATGACAACATGGCAGATGCAGTATGTCCGAATTCTATTCATATTATATAAAACATATGTTCAAATGCACATGCAATTCCTACTCACAGTATATAAAGTAAGTAAACTCAGGCACACTGTGAGTGTATATGCATCTAGTACCTGCAATAGTTAGTAGGAATCACCACAGCATAGCCGATACATGTTCCACCAAGACTGTTTCCCAGCTCAAGGAAGAGCCCGTGGGCTAAAGACTCAAGAGACAGGACCAGCAGAAACAAGGAGATGAACAGACTGTTGGACGACTGAAGGAGAAAACAATATTTTTATGAACAACAAAGAAAACCTTCAATAATCAGAATGCAAACCACTTAGACAAAGCAATATAAATATATATATTTTTAAAAACGGGTTGAAGAATTTGTCAAAATTTGTCACAATTTTATTTAAAAAACACTTAACGTACATTTTTGGGATCATATTTTTTTTAAGAATTATATTATTCCCCTCTGAATTATACATGGGGGGACTACATATTATAGTGATTTCTGAAAGATCATTCAACACTGAATGAAGTCAGGAAAGCTAAAAATGCAGCTTTACCAGTATACCAATTAATTCGATTTTATAATACATTTACATAGAAAATAGTATTCGAATGTTATTCTAATGTTAACCCATTTTACAGTATTATTTCATTATATAAATTTTAAAAAGTATTGGTGGAAAAAAAAGTCATTAATAAATCCTTAAAATAGCTTATTTTAAAACATAGGCTATTGCATATCAAAAAAGAATTTATAAAGGCGCATGCTATAATAATAATAATTCCCATAATAGTTAAGCTTTGTTAAAATACAAAATATGGGTTAAAGACTGAAAAAATATTGGTGATATATTACTCTTTCATAAACATGGTACTAGCAAATTGCAAAGCATAGAGATTTAAAATGAGTCAGCCTAATTAGCACTTGGGGATACAAGGTGATCCTTAAATAGAGTTTGTCGTTAAATTATGCCAAACAAGGCAAAAAAAAATTAATAAAATTGGCAAAATTTTCTGCAAAGTCATGAGGTAAAACCAACATGCAGCGGAAAAAATTAAAAAGACATCATGCAATGCAACCTTGTAGGCTCATGTCTGTAGTTTCACCTTTTCATGACTTCCAAAAACAAATGTATATTTGTGAATGCTTTTTAATAATAATAATAATCAATATAATAATCTTAAAGATCATAAAGATTTTTTACAACCACACAAAATCAACATGAATATAAAACCATTACACATATAAATAGAGCTGTGCAATATGACAATATAATGGCATATGGACAAAATAAAGTTTATTGTTTCATATTTTAATTATCATTTTTTTTGTGGTGTCCCAAATATGGTAATATTTTTTATAATTTATACGAGCACAATACTATATGTCATTATGTAAATGCAGGTGACAAGGTGGCTCAGTAATTAGCACTGTCGCTTCACAGCAAGAAAGTCGCTGGTTCGAGTCCCGGCTGGGTCAGTTGGCATTTCTGTGTGGGGTCTGCATGTTCTCCCAGTATTTGCGTGGGTTTCTTCCGGATGCTCTGTTTTCCCCCACAGCCCAAAGCATGAGCTATAGAAGAATTGAATAAACTGAATCGGTGTGTAAAATAAGTGTGTATGGATGATTCCTATACAGTATAATACTGGGTTGCAGCTGGAAGGATATCTGCTGTGTAAAACATGTGCTAGATAAGTTGGCGGTTCATTTCACTGTGGCAACCCCTGATGAATAAAGGGACTAAGCCGAAAGAAAATGAATAAATGAATTATGTAAATGCAGACAGAAACATTGTGAGAAAGTTACACTCGTGACAGTACGATATTTACATTTTGCATTTTATGTAGCAATAATTTTAATTTTTACATTCGACCAATCATTACTTTTTGAAAATTAATATTTAATTTAGATATTTACATTTTTAATCAAACATTTGCTCTGAAGTCCTAAATAAACTGGAAAACATGATCACATTTGAATACATTTTAGAGTGCATATATTACATGTAAAAAATAAAATAGCCCTTTACATGTGGTCAACATGCATAGATATATCATCACATTAAGGTTCTATCTGACTTTTCTGTTAAAACTGAATTATTTTCATATTTAATTTGTTGACATATTAAATGACAACTTATTTACATTGTGTTGTTGTTTTTTCTACATTTTAAGACTTTACATTTAAAAAACAAAAAAGGTTTTATCTACATAGTCAAACTCTAGCTCGGCTCTATATGGTTCTTTATGTGAGCCATTCCGAATGCACGTTCGAGGAGCAATCAGGATCAGCTTTTCATCATTTCAATGGACTGCTCCATTGTTAAAAAAATAGTAATAAATTAAATGTGAAATATTGTTATTTGCCCGTATATAATTTCAGTGTTTATTTAGCTTTGTTAAACAACTCATTTGCTCATTGTCTGTTTTCTTTTTAAAGTCTTTAAATTTGATATTAAGCCTTAATGGGCAAACAATTAATATACTTAATGGGGTATTAAATTACCACAATAAGTATTACCATAATAATTACATGAAACTTACATCTACACTGGACAAAATAATTAGCACAACCCTGTATGCTTAATTTGAACAAGGAAAAATATTCATCCTAAAACATTAAATAAATATAGATAGCAAAAACTGAACTCTCAAGCATTAACATATTGTTACAACACTTATTTTTATTTTTATTAAATTAATAAGCAGATTGATTGTATTTGTTGAAAAGTAATGCTTCAATTAATGATCTGCCAAATAGAACCTTTTAATTCCAAGTGGAAAATGACTTTTTAGAATGAGAAGGTTCCATCTGCATTTGTCCTGTTTGTTTACCCCAATTTGCAAATTTAACAGAATTTTAATAATTTACATTTACACTACATTTAGCGTCTGTCATGTTAATGCAAGTAAGACAACTGTTACACACATATTGTCTGCCATGGAATGCAAAAACTTTGAAGCTCAATATCTCAAAATCATTTAGAATGCCGAAAGAACCTTCTAATTCCAAGGTGAAGATATATACACACACTAGTACTGATTGAATTTACAGAAATGGTATAATATCATTACACACACACACACACACACACACACACACACACACACACACACACACACACACACACACAGTATAGTTATCAGAATATTAGATGACTTGTATTGTGATATGAGATTTTCATCATATTGCCCAGCCCTACATATTAATACATTTTTGAATGATTTTCACGGAAACTATTTTTACCTGCCAACCCAGAGCTCCGAGTATGACTGTGGACACCAGGCTGAAGAGCACCAGGCGTTTTGATATGAGACAGAAGTGCCGCATTCCTTTAGATGCCATGATCCGGTCCAGTTCTCCAGGCTCAGACATGTGCACAGTACACAATCTCTGACAGTCACTCAGCTTACTGTGAAAACCCCAGACCGTGACGAGGAAAACCAGATGACAGATGATCCAGAAAACAGCAGATGCTGAAAGACTCGGGATGAGCAGGTACCACCGATCCAGATCTCTCATCTTCAGAGAAGCCATGACAAGAAACGTCACCTCCACAACCAGCAACGGCAGAAGCGTGAAGCGTCTCCACAGGCCTCTTCTCAAGAGGAGCGGAGACCAACGTTCAGTTACTGAAAGTCCGCTAAAGTAGATGTCTAGGAATGGGTCACAGACGAGACGACTGAAAAAACAAGACAATGCGAAGGGGTTGGTGGACACCCCTAAAGACTCCTGGAAGAAGAGCGCAGCGACTCCTGAAAAGCAGGCCAGGTTTGGTAGAGCCAAGAGAGACTTCATGCGCAAGACCACGATTAGAGCAGCTAAAGCGAGTGTTAGAACTATGAGGCTTATGGATTTGTAGCTGACCAAGGTGCTAGCCACAGCAAAACCTGTGAGCTCCAAAGCTTCCCTTGAGGTAAGGAACGCGGGTTGATGTCTAGTACAACCACACATTCTTTCAACCAAAGCCCAAAGGATTCTGATAGCAACGCTCGCTGTTAACATATAGTTAGCCACTTGCTCCTTAATATCGAGCTCTTTGGATGGGACATTGATGAAGCATAGCAAACCCAGAAGGAAACCAAACCAAAGATGTAACAGAAACAGGCTAACTTTCTCCATAGCGAAATAGTAGTGGAGTATGCAGGCAACCCCAAGAACGAAGAGGCCCAAAATAAAAATGACTAAAATGATAGTGTCGGCGGTTTTCTCCCATTGTACATACAGTCCCAGGCAAATGGCCACCAGGGAGTTCAAGCTGGACAGGTAACCGAGGTATCGAACTGATGACCACATATTGAGCCCTCTGTTGGCTTCATCCAGCCATGTCATGGCAGCATACAGAAAGTGGCTAAAACAATATTTGAGAAGTTTGCACATTGTTGCAAAGATAAAACTCGCACAATAGCTGAAAATATGCGGATTTAGCGTCGCGAGTGACGTCAAAAGTCCGAAAAAATTATTCACGGCAAAACAAGTCGGCAAAATTAAAGTAAAAACAACTTAGTGGATTTTAGGGGTACTTAAAACTACATCGTTTCCTGGGGTATTATAATACAAAAGTTGAAGTAAAATATGGAGTGAAACGGTAGATTGTCATCTCAATATCCACCTGTTACTGCTGAATGAACGAAACTATTCGACTCAAGGTCATGTTATAACAGCTGAAATTAATACGCAAACTAGATGTGAAAATGTTAAACTCATCATAAGTTGTGAGATAGAAGCACAAACAGAGTTGTAATGAGCTGTCAGTCTGATTTAGAGGAGCGGATTGCTGTGCGTTTACCGGCATTAGAAAGTTGAAAGAATGTGTTGTTTCTCTTCACGACGAGCGTAACATCGATTAAAACGGGCTGTATGAAATACGTTAGAAGAAACGCAAGTCATTGAAGATTGTCTTTCACAGCAAAATACGGAAAACTGCTCATTTATCGCACAACAACTCCGAACCACGGTCTAAACTTCGCTCAGCGTCCGCCATGTTTGCACTGTTTTAAGCCGCTACGGAATCCCTGAAAGGACAAATAAAACGCGTCCATCAGTCCCTCAGTGAGTAAAAAGAGTGAGTAAAATAAAGGGCCAGACGGAATCTGCAGACATTTTTTTTTGCTATTTCTGCGCAGAATTGTGTTAAAAATCTGCGGATTTATGAGGAATTATTTTGGGGGTATCATAACTAAAACCTTAATATATGAAATAAAAAAATAATACCTCTTTTTTAACTTTTATTTAATGTTTACAATGCAAATCCAACTAGATCCACCTTATTTGGTAAACAAAACAAGTCTCTCATATAATAGATCTATTACAAGACAGAAAATATTACTTTACAAACTGTATTTAACTAAATCATATAAATATTTTTTATATTAGTCAATATTGTAATTAATTTAAAAACTGAATAAATCTTAATTTACACACATTAACACAAATAAATAAACAGAATCAATGATGGGCTAAAAATCTGCGTAATTCTGCGCACGCAGATCCGTGTGGGCCTAAAGCAGGGTCATTATCACTATAAAGTGCCTTTGATGTCCCACAAGATTGAATCAGCCCTATATTAAACACAATGCGAAATAATGAAATTCTGATGTTTTAAAATATTTGGTTAAACCTTTACGCACATGCAGGTAGAATTATAAGTGTTTTCAAATATGTTTTGCTCAATTATTGCCTTTCATTAAATGTATGTGATTTTGCCATGTCCCACACACAGCTCAGCCAACTTCAGTGTGTCTAAAAAGTAGGTAAATCAGATTTTTCAAATTTTACATGTTCACTTTTTTTCTCATATTGTGTTTGAAACGGAATGTTGTCAAGCCCAACATGTCCACCCGGTCAATGTGAAATTAAATATTAATTAATATTTTTAAAAAATTAGAAATAAAAAATATAGCTTTTAAACTGTATATAAAGAGCTTAAATAGGGAAACACTTTGCCAGCTGCAGGTGCAACCTCTGTTGAATAAATGCTATCTTTAGCCAAAAATGTCCTCACTGTCATTGTCCACCCTGTCACAAATCCTTCCTTGACAGGGTGGACGTATATGCAATGCTAGTGACACTTTATTATTTAGCATTTTATTGGTAATTAGTTAATGTTTTTATGTTGCAACACTCATACACACATTTACGACAATAGTAGATGCATGAGTGGACAATACAAACCTTTTAACAATATCTGTCTCAGTCTATATAAGGAGAAAAGTCCATATAATGGAGCTCATTGACTGTTTGAAATAAAAATACAGCCCTAAGTAGTTGTACATTTATGTGAACTGTTATCTGTAATCTAATTATTTGCCTTATTCTGAACTAAACAAAGCAGTATTATTAAGGAGTTTAACGCGAGTTGCTTCCAACATTCCTTTCACTCCTTCTATACACTGTACAGTGTAAAGTTTTACATTTATTAGCAAATTTAATTTGAAGGACAATGATTGTTTATTGTCCAATTAATTATCATATTTATAAAACCTAATTGATAACAGAAGAGGCGGCAAGGTGGCTCAGTGGTTCGCAGTGTTGACTTCTTGAAAATTTTTACAATTCTTTTTATAATAACCCTGTAATATTTCTTGTTGTACCTGTTGTTTTTTAAAAGTTCTTCCATATTTAGTTCACTAAATAAAGCCTCAGTCCACCCTGTCATCTTGTTTTCCACCGTCATGGTCAACTTTTATAAAAATAAACAAATTATTTATAACCTCAGAAAAACATCTTGTGTGATTTCTTAAATTATCAGTAAGGGCCAGTTAATACTGTTTGAAAGTTTGGGCAAAATATTTTAGATTTTGGGTTTTGCAACGATTGCATATTTTATTGGGAAATAAATGCTTTGTCCATTATTTCATTAACATAAATAGACTTTTCCATTATCTAAAATGTTGGGTTGATAAAGAGACACATTACCTTTCTGAAAATATAGCCTATGGTTGAAGTCAGAATTATTAGCCCCCCTTTGATTTTTTTTTCTTTTTAAAATATTTCCTAAATGATGTTTAAGAGAGCAATGAAATTTTTACTGTATGTCTGTTTTTTTTTTCTTCTTCTGGATAAAGTCTTATTTGCTTTATTTTTGGCTAGAATAAAAGCAGTTTATCATTCATTCATTCATCTTCTGCTGCTTTTCCGGGGCCGGGTCGCGGGGGCAGCAGTCTTAGGAGAGAACCCCAGACTTCCCTATCCCCAGACACTTCCTCCAGCTCCTCCGGGGCAAACCCCGAGGCGTTCCCAGGCCAGCCGAGAGACATAGTCCCTCCAGCGTGTCCTGGGTTTTCTCCGAGGCCGCCTCCCGGTGGGACATGCCTGGAACACCTCCCTAGGTGGGCGTCCAGGAGGCATCCGAAACAGATGCCCGAGCCACCTCAGCTGACTTCTCTCGATGTGGAGGAGCAGCGACTCTACTCCGAGCTCCTCAGAGCTGAGTCAGAGGTGTCAGAGCTCCTCACCCTATCCATAAGAGTGCGCCCTGCCACCCTTTGAAGGAAACTCTTTCTGCCGCTTGTATCCGAGATCTTGTCCTTTCGGTCATGATCCAAAGGTGAGAGTAGGAACGTAGATTGACCGGTAAATCGAGAGCTTTGCCTTTCGGCTCAGCTCCTTTACCACATCGGACCGGTACATCGACCGCATTACTGCTGCCGCTGCACCAATCTGCCTGTCAACCACACGTTCCATCCTTCCCTCACTCGTGAACAAAAGCCCGAGGTACTTAAACTCTTCCACCTGGGGTAAGGACTCTCCTCCAACCTGGAAATGGCAAACCACCTTTTTCCGGTGGAGCACCATGGCCTCGGACTTAGAGTTGCCGATTCTCATCCCAGCAGCGTCACACTCGGCAGCAAACCACCCCAGTGCATGCTTAAGGTCCATGTCTGATGAAGCCAACAGAACAACATCATCTGCGAATAACAGAGATGAAATCCTGTGTTCCCCAAACCGGACCCCCTCCAGCCCAAGGCTGCGCCTTGAAATTCTGTCCGTAAAAATTATGAATAGAATTGTGACAAGGGGCAGCCCTGCCGGAGTCCAACATGCACTGGAAACAAATCTGACTTATTGCCGTCAATGCAAACCAAACTCCTACTCTGTTCATACAGGGACGAGACGGCCCTCAACAGATTGCCTCTTACCCCATACTCCCCGAGCACCCTCCACAGAATGCCGCGACTAAAAGCAGTTTGAAAAAAAACATGTTAAGGTTAAAATTATTAGCCCCTTTAAACTATATTTAATTTAGTCTACAGAACAAACCATTTTTATACATTAACTTGCCTAATTACCCTAACCAATTTTATTAACCTAGTTAAGCCTTTAATGTCACTTTAAGCTGTATAGAAGTGTCTTGAAAAATATCTAGTCAAATGTTATTTATTGTCATCATGGCAAAGATAAAACAAATCAGTTGTTAAACTATTATGTTGAGAGATGTGTTGAAAAAAAATCTTCTCTCCAATAAACTGAAATTCATTCATTCATTTTCTTTTCGGCTTAGTCCCCTTATTAATCTGGGGTCAACACAGTGGAATGAACCGCCAACTCATCCAACACGTTTTTACGCAGTGGATGCCCTTCTAACTGCAACCCATCTCTGGGAAACTAAACTGAAATTATTAGAAAAAAAACAGGGGGCTAACAATTCAGGGAGGCTAATAATTCTGACTTCAACTGTACATTTTACAATCGCACTGCAATGAAAATATACTACTTTGTATTTGTCCATGACAGGGTTTGCACAATTTTAGGTTTGTTTATTGTTTGTATGCTTGCAGGTAATTTGTGAAAAATGCAGGAGCTTGACCAACAGTCATTTTTTACAGCCTAAATGTAGTCAAATCAAAAATCTCAACTTTTTTTTTTTTAATTTTGATGTCTCAAAGACACTTTAAAGTGATAATGACCCAGCAGTTGATGTTAGTTAACTACACAAGTTAACATTACAATACTTATGTGGCACTCATTTATCTTGTTTACCTTTCATTTTAACATTATCAAATACAGATTTTGGTTTTAATTGCAGCAAAATTGTTATTATGCATAAACTCATAAAGAGTTCATTGTGGATTGAGTTCACGGTGTTGAATTAAAGATTAGGTTGGAGAACACTTATGATTTTGACTATAACATTATTTTCTATATAATAAAAAAGATACTTTTCAGACACATTTATATTACTTAAATAATACAGTAGCAATGTTTACCTATACTTAAATATATGCGTTACCAATGGTAAAAACTATTCATTGTGTCTTTACTAAATACAACAATTTTCATCTTAAAATACAAATAAAACCTTTGAACAAATGGAATTTAATCCAAATGGATATGAGGGAGAGCTTACAACATGTTTTCTAGCATAAACTTGCTTCAGACAAATGAAAGACCAAACAAGAAGGCAACAAAAACTTTTATTTATAAAAGATGAATGACAATAGTTCACACAAACAGCTCGGCCATGTGGGAGTCGTCAACCATCATAACACTGATAAGAAAATCAATCATGCAAATGTTAGATTAGAGCCTGCGGGAAGACAAAGACATTTGATATGCAAATGTTTGAATACACCACTGAGTAAACAGTATAATACAAAGCTTTTTTCCTTCCATTTTTATTGTTTTAAAACATCTTTTTTCTAAGATTTATAAATCAAGTGCAGACTGAAGTATACCTTTAAATGCTATTGCTGACAGGGCAGTATTTTTTAGTGATTCAGCCAAGAGCTAGTTAATTTGCTGGAAAATTGTAATCGAACAGTTTATTGTGGGAGAGAAATGAGCTTTTACTTCCAGTCGCCTGTTCTAGCATCCATTTCATATAATCACAAATGCAAAAATACAATTAGAGTTTGAAGGCACCTTAAAGAGGATTTTTTTCAATACCCTGAAAGCTTCTTACACCATTTCAAATCTTTGTACTTGTTTTTGGCACCCCTACAACACATTTAAAGTGCCTGACGCCTACTTCAACAAACCCTTAATCTACGTCTCACACAATCCTTCAGGTGTAAAAGACCCATCGCAGCATATTCTCAGGCTTACCAATCGGTAACCATATTAATACAATACAAAACATTTCCTAAAATCAGTTACTCCATGAAACGGTTATTTTACAGCAATATGGGGAATTTTGATAATGAATATATTGCTTTTCTAATGAAATGCTGATGCCAATATTGATATTTTACATACCTCATTTCAAATGTGCAAATATGTGCTTGGACTATTAAAAGGATAGTTCAGATCAATGAAAATTACAGTTAATTTACTCAACCTCATGTCATCCAAGATGTACTGTATAGTTCATTAGATTTTTTCCTTTAGTAGGGCATAAAAAAGGTCTTTAGCTGAAACTGTGGTCCTTGGAGATTCAAAAATGCAAGTCATTGACTACTTTCACACAAAAAAACAAAAAAAAAAACATTCAAGCTAAATAAAATGAATACACTGAAGTTTTATAAAGTGAATGTGTGATGTTTGAGCACCACAGGACCCTTTGCCAAGACTGTGAATTAAAGTTAACTACTGTGTAAATAATGTGCAGTATCTTGCTCAAGTCCATTGTTTAGTTTCATAAAACCTCACTCATTTATTTATTCCTACATGCATTTTTTGACACTAAAAAGCACCAGTAGGCGTCGACTTGCATTTCTCGACCACAGTTACAGATACATTTTCCTTTTCTTTAAAGGAACACTCCACATTTTTTTGGAAATGGCTAGAAACTCATTCAGGTGTAATAATCAAGACACAATAAGAATTTATTTCCAAGCCATATTGACATGGAAAACAGCAACATTTCATGATCTTAGTACATAATGGAACTACATAAGAAGAGAAATAATCAACTCTATTTGTGAATTTTTGGAGCGAGATGCTCATGGTCTAATCTGATTCAATAACTTATGCTAAGCTAAGCTAAGTTAAGCTAAGCTAAACTAAAAGTGCTCCCACCAGACCTGTATATCAGCTGAATGGATTCAATAATTGTAAAACTCAATTGTTGGTAAAACTAAATTGTTTAACTCTAGGAAAGTTGTAAAATAAGCCTATTTGCAAAAAGAAAAAAAAAGAAAAAAAGGGGTTCCTTTTATTTCAACTGAAATACAAATATAATCTTGAATGACCCGAGTATGAGTAAATTAAATTAACTACAAATTTTCACTTTTGGGTGAGTGATCCCTTTAATATAGTGTTTTTAAGAACTTGGAGTGAGTAAAAAAAGTTGCAAATTCTGAGATAAAAATGGTGATATGAAACAATCTTTTGATAGTACTTCAAGTCAACATTTGACAGTACTTTTTTTACTTGTACCTTAAAAGTTATGCATTGTAATTGTATACGCAAAAAAGCAAAAAATTTGATACCGAAGAACTCAATGTCAGATATACAGAAGACGATGATACAGGAAGTAGAATTAGCAACTGAAGGATTCGAGAGTAAACAGTCAATAGTAAACAATCATCCTACTCAAAGTCACATTATGGCAAAATGCAGAGAAATCAAACCTGCACCATACTACATACTACGGACAAGTACTTGGATAGTATTGGTTATTACAGCGGTTTAAATGAAAACAAAGCTACTCGCAGGTCATTTGATCGCAAGACTAGAAACATGTTTCCACATTGCATGCATCCAATCTGGTCACCTGTAAGATTGTTTGTTCTGCAAAAACTAGGACAAGTTCGCATGATTTGTACCTTTTGAAGCAAGAAATCCACATTCACATTTACAACGTCACATAACCAAACACTCACAAGTTCTGCAGATACGTAAAATGCTACAAATTTCATAAGGCTGGCTATTCTAAAAATAATCAGATCGAATGAATGGCTGAAATCATCGTTCAAAATGTCTCAAGAATCAAACCTTTAAAGGACACGTTCAAGCAAAAATGTAACAATTTGTCAATCAAAACAACCCTATTTTGGACCCCACATACTTCCATTAAATGGACAGAGTAAATTTTTGGTTGAACTTGCCTATTCAAGAAATTCCGTTGAAAAAGACCAACACAAAGTATCATAGTAACTTCGGTCAAACGGTTGGATCTCTTAAAACTCGACTATAAACTACGCCTAAGGTGTCATTTTTGCTAATTCACAAACATTTGTCCAATAAACACTCATTTTGAATGAAAACTGTCCTCGACCTGGTATCACACAGCTGTTTTTCCAATACAAAACCACATCACTTAAATTTCGTAGTAACCGTAAGATTGTTTAGTGTGTATATTTGTGTTCAAAAGGATGTCTTGCACGCTCTTAAAAATCCACGCCCACCTAAACGTTCTCATTCACTCTGTGCAAACTTTTCGCTGCTTAAAAAGGGGGTCGAGTAGACAAAAAACGCAGCGGAGCAATTTTGGCAGCACAACGGTAAGGTACTAAATACCAAGAGGGGGCTAGTAAACAAGTTCAGCTCTGCAGCAATATAGGGTCTTCCAGCTCGTAGAAAGGCGCCGAGCTACTCTGGCTCTCACTTGAGTCTGAATCGTACGGAGTTTCCGGCAGTTCCGCGAAGCTACACGCCATCTGATCATCTTCAAAATCTGATCGCGGAGGCTCGTAGCAATCTGCGAATCCGTCCTCGTCGAAAGTGTTAAAGTCCTGTGGGATGTAAAGCATCTCCGGGTAGTTGCGGCTCACAAGGTCGCTACTGGTGGTGGGGGATACCTTGCGGAAAGCGATCAGGTGCATGTGGGAGAATTTGACGTACTTATAGCGCTTGAATCCCAGAGACTCCACTGCAACTCGCCAGCTGCGCATCATAAGCGCGTGCCGGCCCTGGTGAGAGGAATCAGGGGTGATGATGAGGAGCAGGCCGTTCAGGGTCAGGAGTTCATGTGCTTTCTTGCAGCAGAGCCAGCGCTGGTAGGGGGAAGGAAAGTAGGAGAGAAGAAGAGAGAAGACTACTACATGAAATAACTCGGCAGGTAAAGCATCAATTGGGCCTCGTAACTGCCGCAAGAAAGCATCCAAGGCATCGCTGGCCAGCTGCAGAGGCTGCTGCAGCTGCAGGTTGAGAAAGTCACATTTGTAGACACTCTGAGATCATAAAAAGGAAAAACAGATGGAGAAGCAAAAGATTTAGAGCTGTGAGGGACAGAAGTAACACTTATTTTAACTGAATTTAAAAAGTATCATACAACTTTATGGAACACAAACCTCTACTGCTGGCACAATGTCAATACCGACAGTCAGAAACTCATCAAACTTTAGGAAAGGATTGAAACAGCTGCCCACATCCAAGAGTCGGATCCTCCCAAGCTGGAATGTTGAGCTGGTACTAAGTGCAAGTAAGTAAAAAGGCTGATTTAGTAAAAAAGTTGCTATATAGACATTGAATTTGTAGTTTTAAGGCCTTAAATGTACTCAAGGGAGCATTTTAATAAAACATAGTTAAAGGAACTCAGTTATAGGATTTAAAATGGTGTTTGGTTTAACAGTAGGGTTGGGTATCATTTGGGGATATTTCGCTAGCGCTGCTAAATCGATACTTTTAAAATGATACCAGTGCCAAAACGTTGCCTGGATGATGCCCGAACTTTTTAGCCACAAAATTATTTGACAAAAATTTTTTAAAATAAATTTTATATATAATATTATATTTATATTATAATATTATATATTTATATTATAAAATATGAATTGATGTTTACTTAAAACTTGTGTGTCTGTGTATGTTTGTGTGTATGTATGTATGTATGTATGTATGTATATACACACACACACACACACACACACACACACACACACACACACACACACACACACACACACACACACACACACACACACACACACACACACACACACACACACACACACACACACACACACACACGTTTTAAGTGAACATCAATTCATATTTTATATATTTGAATTGCATTAATATATTTCTTTTGATCATTTGTTTGTAAGCATGAATGCAAGATTTGCATTAAGCTATTAACATTACATTAGCTAACTACTAACTTGTGGAACGGCTGTCATCAAAATCAGGGAGCACCTTTTTTCTGGGTTTGGGGTTTGTGACTACTTTTACATGGACATCAGTGATCTAATGATTTGCCTTAATCTGAATGAGACAATAATATGATTAAGGTGTTTACATGAGTAGCTTTTTGAATGTTACATTCATGATTCTCAGTTACATGTTATAGCACATAGATCCATCAACGTCATTGTGTCACCAGCCTAAAAATGTTTCCTCCGCAGTTTGTGTCTGGGGTCCTTTAAGATAATCAAAAATCACTGTTTACGTAGACTCGTGATCAGAGTCCTAATCATATTAAAATCAGAGTATTGGTGTCCATGTAAACGTACTCACTGAAAGTGCCAGATGATGTCACAAGCTGTCAAAGGCAGTCCATACTGTACCTCACCTTTAAGTTCATTCCATGAGCCCTCACATTTTATAAGTTTTACGAGTTTCCCCTCTTACACGCAACTTTTGTAAAGCATCTGCTGCATGTTTTACAAGCAGTATCCTTGCCTGTAAAATATAGCCATATTTTAGTATGCTTAGTTTAAGGAAATTAGATGCATGTGATCATGCGTGTTGATTAAGGGAGTCGCTCGCCGCATGTGCCATACTGCGCGCTTTGCCTTCTATAAGCAACCAGAACAAATGCCTGACATCACTGACATCGGTATACCACAAAGCTGTTTAGAATTAAATATTTAGAGGTGGTGTGACACAATGCGTACTTATATGTGCTTTGGATGCACTACTTGATGCTTAAGGCCGTCAAACATCTGATGCGCCGCTCAGAGCAGCGGCACGGCGCGCACATGACAGCTAATATCATCACACACCAGACATGCATATTCGCATGTTATTTAAAATCAAACTATTCGGATGTCGATGTGTGGTGCGGCAGAAATATGAACATAGACTTGTGAATTCTAAAATGCATGGCGCTGTATGGCACGTCACCAAACAGAGCTTCTGGTGTGCAACCTGCTTTACGTTCTTGTTACAGCACCAGTGGCACCGAAATTAGGCACCGCAATTTATATGCTGATTAGGTCTAGTGCATACCAGTTCCAAAGGAACCCAACCCTATTTAACAGTGTTAAAGATTTCTTCAAAAGAATGAATTAAATGAAATAATTCCTTACAGAATCCTAATCTTTTTCTGCTAGTAATGCAAGCCTGCCGACAGAGGCATCAAGTGCAAATCAACAACTAAAGGGCGAAATGATTCTTTTTTTTTGTAAATATTTGTGATGGAGATGAAACATAGACTATAAAAGTATGTAAGCCCGTTCTCACCATTAATAATAATAATAATAAAAAAATGTAAATAAAAACTAAACTAACATAAAAAATAAAAATAAATAAATAAACATGATAAATAATAAAAAAGATAAAAGCGTGATAAACAATTAGCAGTCGTGTGGCTTAACGTTGTGATTGCGCCTTTAACACTTCATTTACGGTCAGTCGCCATAACAGGAAACTATTGTTAAAACTCGCAATTCTAACTTTATAATTCGGAATTCTGACTTTATAACAGGGAATTATGACTTTATAACTGAGAATTATGACTTTATAACTTGGAATTATGACTTTATAAATCAGAATTGCAATTTTATAACTCGCAATTCTGACTTTATAACTTGGAACTGCGACTTTATAACTCACAATAGTGACTTTATAACTTGGAATTCTGACTTTATAACTTGGAATTCTGACTTTATAACTCGTAATTCTAATGTTTTAAATCGGATTTGCTACTTTAAATCTCGGGATTCTGACTTTATAACTCGTAATTGCGACTTTATAACTCTTAATTCTGACTTCATAATCTTTTAAATATTTTATTTTCTTTTTTTTTGTCAGTGGCGGGAACAGGAAAAAGGGTGTTTCCAGCTGTGTTGAGGTGGGAATGTCACGGTTAGTGCAAAAAACTATTACAATGCAAACTCGCACACACTGGGGAAATGGAGTGCGATTCTGAGAACAATAGTATTTTTTCCCAACTGTCACTGTTAAAAATAATTAAATAAATAGATTATACAAAGACCATTTGTCTAAAAGTGTCGTACTGCACTTAATGCATAACTGCATAAAAAGTGGATTGTGTTTTATTGTTGCTCGGATACTGTATTAATATTAATATATATTATAATAATATATTAATAATAATATATTAATAATATATAATATGTAATATATATAATATATAATATATATTATATATAATATATAATATATTAATAATATATTATTAATATAATATTATATTATAATATTATAAAGTCTTCTAAAATTGAAAGAACCAACAGTTTGGACCATGTGTTAGCTCTGCTCACATCGAAATGAAACAGATTTTGTGTGTGTTGACAAACTTAGAAACAGAGCACTGACTAGTGCGCGGTGATTGAATTGAACCAGCTCTTTCTCATGAATTAATGTGCAGAAACACTGAAAACCTGATGATGTCACTGTGTACTGGCAGCAATTCACCATGCAGAATTTGCATTTACCACTTGGCCATGAAATTGCTTCGAAATGTATTCTTAAACCAAAAGGACAAATTTGTTCAAAACATTGCAAAATTAACCAATTTTCACTGAACAATGAAATGGAGGGGTCCTAATATTGCTTTTATCAATGTGCCACACATTATCTCAAACAATGTGTTTTAGTGTTTCATGACCCTTTAAGCATTACTATTATAAAAGTCATTCATAGTTCTTGAGCAGGTAGTTCCATTAAAAATTCTAGTAAATTTTAAAAAGCTAGTGCGAAGACCCATGAGGTGGAAACGTTATATAGTGGTAAAATACCATGCAAGATATACAGTTGAAGTCAGAATTATTAGCCCCCCTGAATTATTAGCGCCCGTTTATTTTTTTCCACCAATTTCTGTTTAATGGAGAGAAGATTGTTTCAGCACATTTCTAAGCATAATAATTTTAATAACTCATTTCTAATAACGGATTTATTTTATCTTTGCCATGATGACAGTAATTAATATTTTACTTGATATTTTTCAAGACACTTCTATACAGCTTAAAGTGACATTTAAAGGCTTAACTAGGTTAATAAGGTGAACTAGGCAGGTAAGGATAATTAGGAAAGTTATTGTTTATCGATGGTTTGTTCTGTAGATTATCGGAAAAACAATTAGCTTAAAGGGGCTTATAATTTTGTCCCAAAAATGTTTTTTAAAAAATTAATAACTGCTTTTATTCTAGCTGAAATAAAACAAATAAGACTTTCTCCAGAAGAAAAAATATTATCAGACATACTGTGAAAATTTCCATGCTCTGTTAAAAATAATTTGGGAAATATTTAAAAAAATAAAAATCAAATCAAAAGGGGGATATTAATTCTGAATTCAACTGTATATCTGTTTAGTCAAATACTGTATCGCAAACAGCCAAGACAGTTTTAATCTGGCAAGTAATCATGAAACCCAATGATGACAGCGAATGGAAACAAGTAGAAAAAAATTATATCCTGAAATATCCGTGCATAAGTTTCTCTGTGAACAGAGTTATAGCTTCTTTTCTACCGATAAATATTCATTTTCCAATATAAATTCAGGCCTTTTGCTTAAATGTTTTAACTCATGGACATTTGACTTAATTGATTAATAAATTAATTTGACAATTTTCAACATTAAAGAAGGCGGAGGCTCAGAGCCACACCTACATATAAAAATCACCATGGATACCTTAAAGAAGTTTAAAAGCTGAACTAAACTTGTATTTTATGCAAATATACTGTGGCCTTTTAACAGTGTCATTCTAGAGCACCTTATAGAGGACAGCTGCGGTGGAGCATTTGTATCGGTGTTTGCATTCCCAGCTGTGGCATGCCTAGCACTCTTCTCATCTTTCTCCAAGACTCGCCTCATCCCTCCATCCTGGAAATACTCCTGACAAACACTGAGAAAAAGCATAATTTAGCATCACTAACACTGCGAAACAGCAAAATTTAGCATCATTCAGTACAAAAAATGTGTTTTATCAACCTGCGGCACCACTCAATGCGTCCCTCTCCCTCGCATTTATTGGCCCAGTGGTTGTCAGCAAGATTCTTCATGGCCATGGCATATTCACTAAGAGTCTGCTCATCTTCACAATGCTCACGCCATATTTTATCGAAATCTCCCACTGCAGCCAAAGAGAAAAAAAAGGGCGTACCATCACATCACGTGACTGATAATTCTTCAAAGCATAAATAGCAAACACTTCCACAAAACCTACTTTCTGAGGTCAAACACAAACCAACAGTTTGATTCTGAAACCGAAGCCTTGCAAAACACAGTCCGATTTCTTCAACAGCTCAGTTAAACTCCATTGCCAAGCTTAAAAGTACCGTATCATCAAAATGTTTGTGCTGATTCACTCACAGTTTCAAAAACTTGCTGATAATGACGATGACACCAAAAGGCGAGACAGCAAAACTGTTTGGGAGAGCAAGAACTGACAAAAAGTGAGCCGTCCCATGACAGAGTGGAAAATACAGGCCTTATCTGATTTACGGAGAATAAGACAAGAAGGGAAGAGACTGCAGCGCCGTTACATATGAATACTGCTGTACAATGCCAAGAAGACCAGATCATGCCTTCCTTATTAACCCATCACGGGGTCTAGTGAATAGACTACTGTGTGTGGGATTTATAGTGCTGCTCGTCCCTCTTGGGGGAAACCATGGAAGATTCAATATAGAGATTCTAAACCTAGAGAAACTAAACAAAACACACAAAAATCTGACTGTATAAATGTTTATTTTGCCCAACTTTGTGTGGGGAGAGCTGTTACTGGAAAAAAAAACTGATTACATAACTATCATTTACATTACCGAAAAATTATGTTTTTGATGATGAAGTCAAATAGCAGCTGATGAAGAGCGAGACGTAAATGCTAGGGTTGTGCAATTCATCTAAATTCAACAGCGATATCGAAATAGGCCTCCAACAATTATTAAAAAAAACTGTAGTCTACAGTCCAAAAGTCTGCACTTGCTCTTACCCAAAGCCCAATTTGACATGGAAATCAGTAAAATCAAGCAACATGACTTGACATGCAGCATGGGAAACTGAAACAATGTGTATTAGATTTATTCATTTTTTTAAAAGAAAATTTGTGGCGTTCTGTGTATGCACTTCATGAAGCTATGAAGTAAACTGACCCTGCTATAAATACCATGAAAGTTAACTCTGTTTTTGGAACCAAAAGTTGAGGTTATCAACTTCCATTATGGCTGGTTGATTAATCGAAAAGCAATCGAAATTGACATTCAGAACTTATAGTCATCTATTTTTTTTTTAAGTCAAAGGTAAGCAAAGCAGTTTGTAAGCAAGCGGAAAAACTATTTATTTTCTTTTTCTCTCAGAAAAATGAAAAAAAGTGATAAAAAATTAGGAATGATATGTTATACATTATAAATTTAGGATAGAAGATAAACACCTCCATCTCTCACAAATTTTAGCCATTTTGCAGTACCACAGCTGTATTTTTATAATTATTATTTTTTGTTTGTATAATAAGCTACACTACCTGCTTAATTTGAGTTTAACTTGTTAACAGAAAGGAAACGTAATTTTATTTGTGCTTACTGTTTGCTCAAGACAAAAATGAGAAAAATTTCTGAATGTTTAAAGCCAAATTTGAAAAAATGTGTGAGCAAGTTAATATCTTTTCAGTTCCTTTTTTAACTAACACTCACTGCATTTTAGCAGTAAAAAGCTACAATACAGATTATCGAGCTGAAGCTTGACTACAACATCAAATCGCAAATCGAAATATCGGTCCAAAAAAAATAATAAATAAAAATATTGCAATTAGATATTTTCCCCAAATCGTACAGCCCTACTGCTGACTATGCAGAAAGAAGACATCACTTTTTTGTGCAAGAAACTGAACATTAAGTACATTATTACTTTTAATCCTCAACTCTGTCAAACTACAGTCTACAGCGCAAGTTTCCTGTCACACAAAATTGTTTGCGTGGTCTCAATATCACATGTGAGCCAACTCTCAGCACGACTTACGGGTATAGAAAGTCCAGGGTCTTGTTGGAGACAAGGTGGAACCTTAATGGCCAATCATTATCACATCTTCGGGCTTGTCCACAAATACAGCCCTTTTGGTATAAAACAGCAATTGAAATTGAAATTAAAAAGATAACTGGAGAAGATATGATTATTCATACTTTTTTTTATTATATCTTGAGAAAATGTCAGAAATTGTTCCAGGCAATAAGAAATAATTAATAAAAACACTTTTAGCAAGTAACAAAAGCCATAACTCAGAAAAGGTTTCAGGCTGATCCTCCAACATAGGCCCAACGGATAGGAATTGTAAAGGAGATAAACTATATGAATAGACTCACATTTACCTAAAGAATTCATTCAAAAGGTGTGAAAAGTATTGGAAAAAATGGACATTGCGAATAACATGTGAAAATGTGCACCAAATGTGTTTTGTTTTAATAATGTGACCCCTATGATAACTATTTTGTTCCTTTTATGTTCCTTCATCTGGTTAAATATCTGTTTTAAATCACATGCGAGCTGACACTTTGTTTGCATTAAATGTGTTGTATTGTTCAACAAAATGGCACCTGCTTGTGCATATCCTGCATGACGCAACCTGTATAAAAATGTAAATAAACAGCAGTAGCTTATATAGGAGTTTGCAAAGGGATGCTCATTGCTTATGCTCCAGGTTGTTGTAATCAGGATTTGCAAAGGTTGTGAATAAAAGTCAATAATAAACACTGTAAAAGAAATTAATTTTCAGAATCATTGTTTTACTACATCATGTATCCGCTTGTTAAGTGTGACCTCACACGAAGCGGATCCCGGGTCCAATCGCCATATAAAACTGTATGTGGAATCTCATCAAAGGGTAATAATAAATGTTTACAAAGCGCTGTAATACTTTCGAAAGTCACAACTGCAGTATAAATATCCATGTCTATTATCAGAAAGCCAGAAAGGGATTTGTCTTTATAAACTGTTAAGCGTCTGTGATGCAGCAAATTCAGAGACAGTTGTGTACACCATGACTTTATATAAAATTCACTTTAATGAATGATATGACTAAAAAATGGTCATTAACAAACACTTCCGCAATTTAAATGAGTAACAGCTTGGAACCCAAAACATTATTTCATCGTCACGACTTAAGTGAATAGCCAAGACAGTTTTAAAGTTTTTAACTCAAGAGTGCTGTAGAAATTTACTTGCTATTTACAGATCCAAATTTCAGCTAGTAACGTCTTTAAATGGCTACATTCTAAGACGCTTAACACGAAAAAAGCTTAACATGGCTTAATGTACCTAAACATAACCCAGAGAAACCCAAATTTATGTCATATTGTACTTGTAATTAACCCCAACTACTGTAAAAAGAATGAGTCCCAATTTCATAGACAAAGTAAAAAACATCACATTAAGTGTTTTCTCCTCCATTTAAGTCTATTATAAGGAAAAAGCTTAACATGGCTTAATACACCTAAACAACAGGCAGGGAATTTTTTTTCGATCAAATATTACTTATGACAAACTCTTTCTGATGTGAAAAGAATGAGCTGTAATTTTAGGGAGTAAACATTTTCACGTTATGCATTTTAAGTTCATTATAAGGAAACAGCTTAACGTGGCTTAATATACTTTAACACCGACCGGGGAAACCCCCCAAAAAATTCTGTCAAACGTTACTTGTGATTAACACCAACTATTGCAGGGCTCAACAATAAGGACTGCCCGGTGGCCCGGGGCCAGCGTGTTAGGCGCTCTGGACAGTAGACAGAATTGTTACTGGCCCGATTCGTAGTGCCTTGTCACAAGAGTTCAATTTGTCTGCGACTATTTGTTAATTGCATATGAATACAGTCTAAGAATCGAGAAACAGTTTGTGCTTTTAAGCCTTTAAATGCTGCCTTCCCAGTGATGTCATAAACACCATGTTGCTTTTCGGTTCCTTCTATCTGATTGGATGTTGTGAGCATGTAGTTTTTTTTTTGTAATCTGGTAAAAACCAGTACAGCGAAATAAATTTATGAGGCTAAAAGAATGTCTTGGAAGCAGACATTTACATGGGTACCATGCTAAGATATGCTCATTATACATTTTTTTACATTTTAAAAATATAAAAATTCTAGATTCAAAACACATTTTTGACACAATATTAAAACATGTGGCTAACAAATATCTATTAACTTAACTTTTTTTTGGTGGGGCCAGTGAACATATTCGCAGGGCAAGTAAAAATCTGAACCGCTGGCCCAATTGGGCCAGTAGAAAAAATCCTTAGCGTTGAACCCTGTATTGTCAAAAGAACAGGTCCTAATTCCATGAAGTGAACAATATTATGTTAAGTGTTTTCTCCCTATTGAAGAATATAATAAGGAAAGGCTTAAAATAACTTTACAACAACCGAGGGAAACCAATAAAGGAAAAGTTGGCTTTATATTGGGAGATTCAGACATTCTCCTTAATAATATAATTTCAGAAAAGCACTCTTTGCAAATTCTAAATAGGGAAATCATATTAGCAGCAAATGGCTATCAAAGTACAGCATTGTCCACAGTGAATTAGATAGTGTTAATGTTGTTTAGAAATCATACTTGCATGCTAATTCTGATTGAATACTTAAAGTAATATAGTAAACAATATAGAGACTGCTAGTACTAAATGACAGATGTGCAAATATAAAACCAACTTTACCTTTTTGGAAAACCACATGTTAAAAAGACTGTTCGTAAAATTAAAGTTAGTGTTAATCACAAGTAAAACTTGATCGAAATTTAATTTTCCCAGCTTGTTGTTAAGGTACATTAGGCCACATTAAGCTTTTCCCTTATAATAGATTTCAATAGAGGGGAAAACACTTGATGTTTTTTTTTTGTTTTTTTTTGTATCTATGGAATTGGGACTCGTTCTTTTTACAGTAGTTGGAGTTAATTACAAGTAACAGAAATTTGGTTTCTCTGGTTTATGTTTAGGTACATTAACGTCAAACCACGTTAAGTGTTTTAAAATGTCATTCACAATGTTCTATTGGGAGGAAAATATTACATTTTGAATGGCTTGAGGGTGAGTAAAGTGTTTTATTTTTGTGTGAACTATTCCTTTAAATGTTGTTTATGCGTTCGAACACTTGGCCAATGGCTTAGTGAAAGGCAAAACAGGAACAGATGAACATCCCCGCACTTGCTGACTAGACTATAATGTCGTTTAAGAAACAGACAAAACCACTAACATGAGCTGTTTTGATATCTAATATGCTGACTTTCAAGACTAAGTCATTTAAAAGCGTTCGGAACGTTCTCTTCAAATGTTACACGAAATGTTATCTGTATGGGCATTAAGTTACTTGTGACTGAACCAAACAAACAGCCCAAAACGAGACAAATGTGACAGCAAATCATCCCAAAAAGCATCGCGACAGATAATTTAATTAAAATAACACAGTCAGGTTTTTTCTTCTGGCGTTTATGTTTGTGATCAGGCCGGAGTGAGTCCAGAAACTGATCTAGGCTAAGCTACACAGCTACGCATCTCTAATTTCAATACCTTCAATGTATTTCCTGCGGAGTTTTCGGTGCACGCTCTTCACCACCCCGGACAGCTTCTCCTGTTCCTGCTTCCTGGACTGCAGCTCCGCCGGGACGGAGCCGGGATGGTTTTCGGAGAGGTCCGGGTCTGTCTCAGCGCTGCTCCGCAGGTCCATAGTACAGCACTGAGCTCCCGGTGAACCGGCTCCGTCAGTCCGTCAGCGCGCACGAACACACTGCAACAACACGCAGCCTGATTGCGCCTCTCCAGTGAACTTGCCGGAAGTGCAGGGCCAATCTGCGAACGCTAAATATAAAACGCCTATGAGTTCTGAAATGTTTATTAACAAGTTTGTTCGTTTTGTTTTGATGAGATGTTACATGCAATAATAATAATAATAATAATAATAATAATAATAATAATAATAATAATAATAATAATAATAACAACAAGAAGAGGAAGACGAAGAAAAAAGGTAGTATTATAAAACATTCATTCATTGATTTATTCATTTTCTTTTTGGCTTAGTCTCTTTATTAATCTGGGGTCGCCACCGTGGAATGAATCGCCAACTTATCCAGTATATGTTTTACGCAGTGGATGCCCTGCACATAATGAATATTATTAACGATTATTATTCTTAGGTTTATAATTAATTGCTGTCATTGTTATTTCATAGTAACAATACATTTTAATAAGTTTACACAATTTCTAAACTAAGATATAATTTGATTATTATTATTTATAATTACATTTTAATAAGTTTATTCATTCATTCATACATTCATTCATTTTCTTTTCAGCTTGGGGTTGCCACAGCGGAATGAACCACCAACTTATCCAGGATATGTTTTTACACAGCGGATGCCCTTCCAGCTGCAACCCATCACTGGGAAACATCCATGCACTTTCATACACTACAGACAATTTAGCTTACCCAATTCACCTAAACCACATGTCTTTGGATTGTGGGGGGAAACCGGAGCACCCGGAGGAAACCTATGCAAACACAGGGAGAACATGCAAACTCCACAAAGAAATGCCAACTGACCCAGCCGAGGCCCGAACCAGTGATGCTCTTGCTGTGAGGCGATCGTGCAACCCACTGCACCACCGTGCTGCCTGAATAAGTTTATAACATGTATAATTTAAATTTTAAAATTGTGATGATGATGCTGATTATTGTTATTAAATTTAACAACAAAATGTTGTGCTGGGATTAGTGTATATGAGTGTAAATGCAGTTTAGTGTTTGGTTTGAGACAAAAAAGGATGTTCCTTAAAGGGATCATTCATCCGAGACTGAATATTCTGTCACAATTTAATCACTCACTTGTCACAAACCTTTTTTCATACAAAAAAAAAAGTATGAAAATTTCGCAAAATGTTAAAAAAACTGTAACCATTGTTTTTGTTTTTCCTACTGTAACCCTGCTAGTCCTACACCACCGAACCCAAACCAAGCTGGTATAGAACCAGCACCATTCCACCTGAGAGTCGATTGCTCTGATGGAGGCTAAAGACCATGGCCTCTAGGACCTGTCACAAGAGCAACTTTAGAGGTCAGAGGAGTGAGGTTTACCTGCACAGCACTTTACTAGCTGGCCACCGCGACACTACAATGGAAGTTACTAGTTACAGGTCTCCAGTGGTAAAACTAAAAAGTACTGAAGAGTACTGCAAAATCATAATTAGGTAAAACATACTATTACTTGCCCAAAAATGTAGTGCAAGTAAGAATAAAAGTATGTGTTGTAAACATTACTCGAAGTATGAGTACAAAATAGACCTTTCAAAAGTACTCAAGAGTAGTGAGTAGCGAGTGCTGCGCTTTGAAAAGCTGTGAAAATGCGTTTACATGTAATTTGTGGAAGTGTGTAAATGTAACATTCTGTTGTGCATTTAGTTATTGCTTAGCAGGCAAACAACATCATAAAACGTTAATATTAGGTTAGATTTAGGATGTGATGTCAGGTGATCAAAAATTAAAGTATACCCAGTGTCTAAGGACAATGATATTTTGACATTTCTTAACAACATCAAATGACGTTGATATTTGGTTGAATTTAGGTTGTGTTAGAAAGTGATCAAAAACCTACATCGAGCCAACATCTTAAACCAACGTCATATTGATGTCAAATACTGACATTTATTCATCGGGTATGGCAACCAAAATCCAACATTTGATAGATGTCATAGTGTTAACATCCACACAACATCAAGCTGTAACATCATTAGATGTTGATATTTGGGTGATTGTAGGTTGGACGTTGGACATTGACATCGCCTTGATGTTTTATTCTGAATTCAACCTGATTTTCATTTCCAAACAAAATGCAACGTCTCCACAACATTAGGGTACAACGTAAATCTATCGTCATGTTGACGTCTTGTGTCTGCTGGGTGTTTAAGACCATGTTGTCTTCAAACAGCAAACGTCCATCATCAACAGTGTATGGGTCAATGTGTGTAAAGTTTATAGACATCTACTTCGACACTTTTAATGCTTCCAAACAGTTTGCTGCAATTATAAACCGCCCTTGTCTTGAGGTAGTTCATTATGATGGCATTTACCTTCTATGTGCAATTTGATTGGACAGGAATCACAGAGCTGATTTTTCTAATCCCCAAAGACAAGAAAAAATAAAGTAGTGACTGCAGGTTGAGGGAAAGTAGTGGAGTAAAAGGACCAATGCTGCACTATACATGTACTTAAGGCAAAGTAAATTATAGTAAATTATAATTTCTGGGAAAATTGACTTAATTACAGTAATATAAGTATTTGTATTTTGTTAATTTACACCACTGCAGGTCTTTACCATTAATCTAATCAAAATATCTTTTGTGTTCAACAGCAAACAGAAACTTATAAAGGTTTTCAACAACTTGCGGGTGAGTAGATTGTGAGTAAATACATTTTTTTTGGGTGAACTGTCCCTTTAATATATGCATAGTTTTTGACGCCACTCTTATTATTCTGAATTAGCTTAAATAAAGTGGAAATACAACAAAAGCTTGCTAATAAGAATCCATGTATAGTTAATAATTCTTATAGGCTGGAGAGTCACATCACAGGGTCACATTCCCGCGAGCTCTGACTTGAAATCCTGTGAGGAATGGCGAGTACGGGAAATGTGTCACGTTTCATTACACACAGCTTTGGCTTACAGTGAGTATTATAAAACTAACAAAACCACTACAGTTTGACACACACAATTTTGACTCAACTTTGCTTTGTAGCCTTTTTTTGAAATCCAATATAAATTTACTGACCATTAACTAGTTCCAAACTTGCTTTATTTTCTTTTGCCTTTTAAACAGAAAAAAGACGTTTTGAAGAATGTTGGAAACTGATAAGCATTGGCATACAAAGAAAAACAAATGAAAGTCAATGGGTACCCGTTTCCAACATTTTTTAAAATGTCTTATTTTGCGTTCAACAAAAGAAAGAATTGAGAAAATAATTTCTTAAACTATGGCTTGAACTATACCTTTAATATATAAATGTTGTGCAAAAGTTCCATCAAGTCATCACTTTTGACCACGACTGAGTAATCATGACCTTATGTTGTTACTGTTTGATGCATCAACTGGACTTTACCAAACCTGAACTAGAGTTACAATGCTATTGTGTGTATCCTTGAGTTTGAAATTGTCATTTTGCAGTTCCATCCCATTCAAAGAGAGTGATAATCCTGTAATATCCTCCATGCTCAGTTGTGCAGACTCCTTCTTAAAGGGGCAGTTCATCCAAACATGAAAATGTTCTCTATATTTACTCATCTTTAAGTGGTTTCTGTAAAAATCATAAAAGATATTCTGAAGAACCTGTAACCATTGACTTCCATAGTAGGAAAAAACAAATACTATGGAAGTCAATGGTTACAGTTTTTCCTGCTTTCTTTGCAATTTTTGTTATTAACAGAAGAAAGAAAATCATAAACAAGTTTTGGGTGAAATTTCTCTTTGAGAGACTAGATAGTTTTGTCATTGTACTGTATAAACACAAAATCATTCATACAAGAGACAAAGTTCCTTAGAACATGTGTTTATGTACACTCAACGGCCACTTTATTAGGTACACTTTACTATTTCCAGGTTGAACCCCCTTCGGGGCATTCAACAAGGTACTGGAAATATTCCTCAGAGATTTTGGTCCATATTCACATGATAGCATCATGCAGTTGCTGCAGATTTGTTGGGTGCACATCCATGATGCGAATCTCCTTTTCCACCACATCCCAAAGGTATTGGATTGAGTTCTGGTGACTGTGGAGGCCATTTGAGTACAGTGAACTCATTGTCATGTTCAAGAAACCAGTCTGAGATGATTTATGCTTTATGACATGGCGTGTTATCCTGCTGGAAGTAGCCATCAGAAGATGAGTACACTGTTGTCATAAAGGGATAGACATGGTCAGCAGCAATACTCAGGTAGGCTGTGGTGTTGATAAAATGCTCAATTGGTACTAATGGGCCCAAAGTGGGCCAAGAAACACCCAGTGTGGTCTTCTGCTGCTGTAGCCCATCCACCCCAAGGTTAGACATGTTGTGCATTCGGTGATGCTCATTTGAGCAACTGTTGCCTTTCTATCAGCTGGAACCAGTCTGGCCATTCTCCTCTGACCTCTGGCATCAACAAGGCATTTGCGCCCACAGAACTGCCACTCACTGGACATTTTCTCTTTTTCAAACCAATCTCTGTAAACCCTAGAGATAGTTATGCGTGAAAAACCCAGTAGATCAGCAATTTCAGACCATCTGGCACCATCAACCATGCCACATTCAAAGTCACTTAAATCACCTTTCTTCCCCATTCTGATGCTCAGTTTGAATTTGAACTGCTGCAGATCACCTTGACCATGTCTATATGCCTTTGAGTTGCTGCCATGTGATTGGCTAATTAGAAATTTGCATTACGCAGTTGGACAGGTGTACTTAATAAAGTGGCTGGTGATTGTATACAGCTATTAAAAGAGTCAGATGTATTTCTTTGAACTGCATAGTTTAATAACCAGGAGATTAGATCATAGTTCATCTGATGGTTCAGTGAAAGACGGTTTTTCGAATGATGTCCAATAATAAATGAACAAGATAAAAGCATATTAAAATAAGAAAAGCTGCACAATATTGAATTGCAATAAAAATGCGCTGTGATTTAGACAAAACATACAAACAACACAATAAAAGATTGTATTACCAATTTGGGTACTGAGGAAATCAGTTTACTTAGCATAGTTCATTCATTATTAGTATACACCTGTGTCTACTTACAGTACCTGTCCATATGAAGCAACAACTGCTCAGTTTGGAGATTTACAGATGTTAAGACCATATCAAGTCATAGCGTCAAATAGTTTGTGACTGCAAACAAACCAGATGATATGTAAAGGATCAAAGAATTGGTAATCTCTTGTGGTTCAACCATGGAAGCATGGAAAATAACTATAACAGAAGAAATTCAGTACTGTTTACATTAATGTTCATTTCCTCGACTGCATTGTGAGACACAGGGGCGCCGCTGAGCAGGAGAAGTTTGGATGATTCTAAGGGCCCACGCTGTTTTGGGGCCCCCAAGGACACTATTAGGGGCCCACCAGAACCACCATGCTCTTCACTTTTTGCGACATCCACGAAATGTTGTCATAGGGCCCGTCCCGGCCAGCAGCACCCCTGGTGAGACATATGCTTCAACATCAATCGAACTTGACCTTTGTGTGTGTGTGCAAATTATTCTGAAGAAAAAATAATACATTTTTACTGTAGTATATGTGTTTTAGTATAGATAAATTATAATCTTGTAAGGCTGTGCTAATTAGGCTAAGCTACAAATAAAATGATGTCAGTAAAATTGCACTAGAATCCCATTTCAAGGCTAATCTTCCATAATCTGTCACACTTTAACTTTTCACTCACCCAGTGGTCCTTTAATCATCTCTGTACCAAGCACTTTTAGCATATATCTCAAAGATTGCTAGATATATACCCCCTCATTCAATCCCTTGCTTTATAATCAGCTTTGTGTAAAGAGCATTATGAAACTGTTCAAACTTAGTTTTCCATACACTAAGAAAATGCACCTTCTTATATAGTATACGTATCACTTTGTTTCTTCAGTCACGAGTTTGTCGTCCCTTACAAAAATATCCCTGTATTTTATAGTAAAATTGTAGTAATCATGTTTTTTTGGTGCACTTTCGTTTTACTACAAACACCAAGCTTTAACTTTGGGGCTCCCATGGGGTTTCCATAGTCAACCACAGAATTACTTTAGTTTTGCATTTCTAACCATAATTTATCATGGTAATTTTAGTAGAACTGTGCTTATACAAATAGAAATAAGTGCACCAAAAGTCATGGTTAAGGTTAGGTACAATTTTACTATTAAAAAATGATGGTTAATTTTTGTAAGGGATATAAAATCACATCTGCACCAACGATGAGATATTATATTCAATTATATTCATAAATCTTTCCTATTTCAAAAAAATAAAAAATTACATTCACTGCAACCTTTTTTCACAATTCTGAGACTTTTTCAATGGTTCTCCCTCCCCTTGATGAAACAGCCAATACACTGTAAGAACATACAATGCAAAGCATGCAATGAAGTCATAATGATATGCCAGAACCAAAAACACTATCAGCAAAAATGTGTATCCAATCATCCTTTTCATATTATCATACGACAGAAACTTCTTCCACCACAAGACGTTACGTCCAATGACACGTTCATTCCTGTCCACTAGCGGCAGCGTAGCTCTTTCAATCTCCGTGAGAAGTGCAATATTTGATAAATCCTCCAGAGAACTATTTTGATGATCCTCATCCACAGACTCTGAGATCGAAGGCATTGACGGTCTCGTTCGGCTTATAGAGGGTCTTTTGCTTCCGCTCATCGTGCCTTCTCTGAATGCTGACTGTTGTGAATTCCTCAGACTGTTTAGGTATAGCTCCATCTCTTCATCAATCTGTGATTCTGTTGATGTATTGTCTTCAGTGTTTCCAGAATCTCCGGTCAACGAGTCTTTTGCCTCATATTCCATGTTTTTATAATCATCCATAGTCTTACTTTCGCAGAATACTTTCATTTCTTGATCACCGGCATCCCAGCTGTTCTCTAATGCTTCTGTACTTCCACTGACTTCAGTATCACTCTTTTGAGAGGATTCTTGCCAAGATGTTCCAGTTTCCTCACAGATCTGTACTCCACTGATGAAACTTTCTTGGTTTTCCAACACCTCAACTCCACATAGACATTCATTTAAGTCAATATTCCGTTGGGTTACTGATTGAACATTGCAGGTACTATTGAACATCTTCTGGTCCTCAGAATCTCTTTCAAGAGAAACCAAATAATCGGCATCTACTTGCTTATTTTCTCTCTCAGGTTTCATTTCATCCAAATCCTCTTCATCATCTATGTATTTCAACTCATCTTCAATGCTCTTTAATCCGCCCTTATTCTCCTGCTTGTCTTTTTCACCTTCATGTTCTTCTGGATCTTGGTCTTTCTCCTTTTCTCCTTTTCTAGTTCCCTCTTCTTCCTCTTCAAGGCTCTTAGAATTTGTCGTTTCGCTACCGTCCTCCACCTCTTTATTAGCTAATGTGATCTGTTCTCCTTCAAAATCAATAATGTTTGAACACTCCTTCTCTGTAGTCTTTGAAGAAAACTCTGCCTTCTTACCGTTCATGTTACAGGTCTGCATAGTATTGCACATAATTATCTCTGTGTTATCCAGTTTTGAACATTGTTCTGTTAGCACAGCTGTTGCGTTTGATAAGTCACAAAGATCTTCAGGTTTTTCAATGTATGATATCTTACAGCAATCAGGTTCTAATTTATCAGGTTCTAAATTGATCCCTGAAGTTTGGCGTGTTGTGGGGTCATCTGGAGATTTGGCAAGAATGCAAGAGTTAATAATTGAATTCTCTGTTTGAACTAATGTATCTTCTTCTTTGGTGCGGATGTTTGTTGGGTCCTCCTGGTTTTGTGACATTTCAGTGTTCAAAGATAATAAAGTCTTTAAAGCTGATGTGGCTGCTGAAGGATGTATCTGTTCAGACAGGTTGTCAATATCTGACTCTGTTGCTTGATTTGTATTGACAAAATGTTCTGCAGCTTGTAGCGGAAATAAACTGTGGCAATAATCATACTGGAACGTTTCATCTTTACATTCTTCTAGAGAAGGATCTAGTTGGCTGGATGTAACTTTTGGAAGGTTGGCTTCAATAAATATAATGTCTGTTGGGTAACCACTAGGATCATTTTGATTGTGAGAATCTTCAACACATTCACTTTTATTTGACTCAGAAAGAGGACTTTTGGTTGGGTTTACTGTTTTGTTCTGATCTGTTGATGCTTTGCAGTCGTCAACACTAATATTATGTACTTCCCGTTTTAAAGAAATGAAAGTCTCGGGGGTTGTAACCGCAGTTAGACTCTTGTTCTTCAGTTCCTTAAATGACCTGTTTACTTGTAGGATCTTTGGCGTGAAGTCTTTTTTCTCAATTTCCATGTTTTTAAAAACCTGATGATAAAGTGGAGCTACAATGGTTCTAAATGTGAAGCCTTGAGAAAACAGCTGAGTCTCTGTGTTGGCAGTTTTCAAGCTCACATTATCTTCTCGATTACCACCAGCAACATTCACATCTTCATCCACCTTCAAACTCAGTGCTAAATGTTTTAATCTTTGCTTAGCATCCTTCTCAAAGTGCTCCCATGCACTTTCAACATCCTTGCAGATGGACAAGTCTGATTTTTGGCATTCAGGAAAAGACTGACTGTTTGAAACTTTTTGGTCAGTAAAGTTGTCCGTAAGAGGGATGTCCTTTAGGACTTCAGAAGCAGAGCTTGTGACGGTTTCATCACAACTTATAGAGTCCCCCAGGGGTAAATTTGTTTGTGCTTTTGAAAAGTTGATTATATTATCTATACAGCAGATGTCCTTGGAGTCTCCTATGTCATCTGTAGATTTGAGGGACTCAGCTGGTGATGATGATATTTGGGTGTCTGTTGGTGGTTGAGGAGTTTGTTGGGATAGAGAGCTGCATGGTGTCATTTTCAGTCTCAGAGTGCTGGTTTCTGCTGTAACTTCACTCTCTTTTGTCTTGGTCCCTCGTTTTTGTTCTTCCTCTCTCTTAGCAAAGTGCTCCTTGACTTTTTGTAATCGTGCAGCCTTTCTTCTGTTCCTTCGGCTGCGGTTTCTGCTCATTTCCTCCTGTTTACAAAGAGGTAGATGTGAAAAATAATTCATAAAATCTCTTATCATAAAAGTACCTTTTTAGCTTTGATTGATTGAGTGAAAACATTGACTAGGGCTTTCATTTTAAAGGAAAACTCCACTTTTTAAAAATATGCCCATTTTAAGAGTTAAACAGTTGAGTTGTACCATTTTAAATATAATCAGACGATCTCCAGTCTGCTTAGCTTAAATTGTTAAATTAGATTATTAGATTATTTAATTACATTTTTGAATCACAAAATTTTCTATAAAGTTTGTATAATTTACCTATTTAAAACTTGACTCTGTTGTAATTACATTGTGGACTAAGGCTAGCAGAAAATGAAGAGATGCTATTTTCAGGTGCTGCAAATATCATTGCGCTTGCTGCAGTTTCTTGATTTATACACCTGTGTAAGAGTATTGTTTTTAGCCATATAAACGCAGAAAATAGCATCTTTTCAATTTCTGTCAGTCCCAGTGCACATTGTCACTACAGAAAAGTCATGCTTGTCGGCACCAATAGCCTATTGGTAAAGTGTGCCAACATATAGCACTAAGGTGCTCACGGCACCCGGCGATCCTTTCCCTCTCTCTCTGCTCCCCATGTATTCATGTCTCATCTTTACTGTCCTATATAGTAAAAGTAAAAAACCCTAAAATATATATATATATATATATATATATATATATATATATATATATATATATATATATATATATATATATATATATATATATATATATATATATATATATATATATAAAAGAAGAGGAAGAGTAAAGCTTTAAATGAGTTTATAAGTACTGAAACTTTTTTAGGATTTAAAAAATATATATTATTATATATTTTTTTATTTGAGAATATACACAATTACAAAATGTTTACAAGTATAAGATCCTCCCAATTTTAATTATGCATATAAACTTAAAACAGAATATTTTGTAATAATTGAATACAAGTGATTACATTACAATCTCACACACACACACACACACACACACACACACACACACACACACACACACACACACACACACACACACACACACACACACACACACACACACACACACACACACACACACGTATATATACATATGAAAACCATTATCTGAGTTGACAGAAAAAATCCTTAGTTTACAATTACAGAAGGAAATGAAAAAGAGCAATAATCTCAAATAAAAC